>NW_024038411.1:22500-38371 GCF_016077235.1 Cyprinodon tularosa | reverse complement strand
AACTTCTTTACTCAAGTAAAAGTAACAAAGTACAGGCTTGTAAATTAACTTAAAGTATAAAAGTAAAAGTAGAAACCACTTTTTTCATGCTGTTGCCTACATTTTAAATGGATGTCTGCCAATAGGACTAGATCTCCGTTGTGTTCATTTTCAATCATCTCGTCGTCCATACTACTATGCTAACGCCTCCGCCACCAAGCTGCAATGATTTGCCGCAAATGAATACCGCAGAATCTGTCGATTCATCTTGTAGTGGTGCGTCAAATGCAACGTAGATTCCCATCCAATTAGATTGAATTTGGTATTGATGATGTGAAAAATAATAACGGTAACTCCATTGAAATGATTCAAAACTAAAGTAACGAGCCAATTTTTTAAAATGTAAGGAGTAGAAAGTACAGATATTTGTGTAAAAATGTAAGGAGTAGAAGTAAAAAGTCGCCATAAAAATAAGTAGTAAAGTAAAGTAAAAATATCAGAAAAATCTACTTGAGTACAGTAACGAAGTATTTGTACTTCGTTACTTCCCATCTCTGTAGCCTAATAATTGTGTAGTAGTGTAGGATAACATAAATACACAGCATATGAATGAATAAATATATGAATAAATAAATATATATTCATAAATATATATATGTAAATTTATATGTAAATATATATATATATGCCAACCAATCACGAGCGACTTTACTTGTTTAAAAAGAAGTGGTTCCGTCCAATACTCAGTAAGAAAATTAAAGCCTGGCGTGGCCACGTGTGGTTTTGCTGCCAATCACGAGCGATTTCACTTGTTAGAGAATAGTGGTTTCAGCCAATACTGAGTAGGTTATTCAAGCCAGACCTGGCCAGCCGCGCGGGTTTGCTGCATTCATATGCTAATTAGGGCCATTAGTACAGCTGATCGCTCTCCACATACGTCAGAGTCCGTTTCCGACAATTTGTGGCACGACAAACGCGGACAAGCGCGGGTTGCAAATTGTCGGAAACTGACGAAAATCAGGGAGATCTGCGGGAGTTTAAGGGGTTTACGGGGATGAAAATCTCACTTTTCATGCAGTGCATGTTGCTGTACGGCGTCAATAAAATGGTTTAAACAAATTTAATATGTCAACTTATTTCCAATAATTTAGCTTATGTATATAATGTTCAGTGCTTTTTGTCACCAACTGTGTTTGTGTAACGTGTTTCGTGTAATGAGCGATTATAAACGCCAGAGAACAGGTTCGAGGTGAGGCAGGCAGTTCTCTTGCCTCATGGCAGGGGATGCTCAAGATCCCAGACGTTCGTCTTGTTCACTCTTCAACTGCCGAGTAAGTGACAGTGAGCTAGGCTAAGCGATTCGGGAAGCAAGTCAAGTGCAGCGATTATAATAGAGATAGTGATTTTTTTCCTCTCGCTTATTCCGACTTTCGACATGGATGACTACATTACAACACTAAAAACGTTTTCTCAAGTGGACTTTCAATCGAAGCAGGAGATAATAACCAAAGGAAGACCAACGCCGGAGCTGAAAGGTTTGTTTCAGACTACGGGACAGAAGGTTAACCGCTCCTTTCAAACCGAGTGGTATTCACGAAAAGACTGGCTTTGTGGATGTCCTGCTCGAAACCGCCTTTTCTGCTGTCCTTGCCTTCTTTTTTCAACTTGTGGCACTGTGTGGACTCAGATGGGATTTGGTGACTTAAAGAACTTGCAAAGATCCCTCACCAAACATGAGCGGTCCACCACTCATATTCAAAGCCAAATTGCGCTAAAAACCTTCGGCCTGTCCAGGATAGATTTGGCTTTGGATGAACAGCGGAGACTCAACATCAGCATCCACAATGCTAAGGTAAAGGAGAACTGAGAGATTTTAAAAGATCTCATCAATGCGACCTGCTTTCTCGCTAGACAGCAGCTAGCATTTCGTGGAAATGATGAGAGCAAGGGCTCTGCTAATCGTGGCAACTATGGTGAACTCTTGCATGTCCTTGCTGAGAAAGATGACAGACTAGCTAGACATTTGGAGACATCCACTGTATTTTCCGGCTTGTCCAATAGAATACAGAATGAATTAATTGAAGCAGTCGGCGATGTCATTAGAAATTATATTAAGCAGGACATAAGTGCAGCCCCATTTGTAGCTGTAGAAGTAGATGAGACCACAGATGTCACAAGCAAAGCTCAGATCTCCGTCATATTGCGCTATGTGACTCAACCTGAAGCAGGCTGTAAGGTGAAGGAGGCGTTTTTGGGGTTCGATGATGTGAGTGCGGACAGACGTGCACCTGCCATAGCTGAGTATGTCCTGAGTGTGCTGGAGAAATATGGCTGTGTTGATAAGCTTGTAGCTCAGACATATGATGGGGCAGCTGTAATGGCTTCAGAGCTTAATGGGGTGCAGGCTAAAATTAAGGAAAAGGTGCCTGAGGCCATGGTTACACACTGTTATGCACACAAGCTGAACCTGGTGCTATTGCATTCAGCAAAGTGCATGCCCAAGTGTCGTGCATTTTTTAAAACAGCTGAGGGCATTTTTCAGCAAGACCACAAAGCGCACTCGTTTGTTGGACAAAAAGCATGCACCAAAACGATCTGCGTGCTGTGTTCAATGTCATTATGGAAAATCCCGATAACTGGGATAATGACACGCTGATGATGGCAGCAGGATATGATCGGTGGCTTTCAAAAGCATCTACATGCTTTCTTATTGATACATTTGATGGCATTTTCAATGAGACCGACGCACTTTTCAGAGTGCTGCAAAACAAAGTGACGGACATTGAATACTGTGTTGCGCGCATCCGGGACACAGTTTCAGTCATGGAGCGCATGAGACTGGAGTTTGACAGTTACTACCTCCGATTCGAGCAGAAATGCGGCGCACTTGGTTTGACAGATGGTACAGACAGACATTCGGCTAGAGATGAATGGAGACACCTGTTCTGTAACATTCTTGACAACATCAGCGATCAAATGAAGGCTAGGTTTGGCCATTTTGATGAACTTGCTTTCCTCGGTTTGGTGGATTGCGCAAAGTTCTATGAAATGTCACAACATTTTGATGACACGAAACTGCAGAGCCTGTCAAAATATGCCAAGTTTTTTGACTTTGTCAGACTGAAGGCCGATCTCATTGGACTGTATAGCTCAAAAACGGTGAGGGATGAATGCAAATCTTCTGGACAGCTTCTCAACTTTTTGGCCGAGAATGATCTTGTTGTAACTGTTCCTGAGGTGACAAAGTTGCTCCAGCTCGTGCTCACAGTGCCAGCTACTACAGCGTCAGTGGAGCGGTCATTCTCAGCCCTGAAGAGACTGAAAACATACAGCAGGAACAGGACGGATCAAGGAAGGCTTTCTTCCCTGGCAGTGATCTCCATTGAGACAGAGAGACTTTTAAAACTGAAGGAAGATAAGGAGGACTTCTTTTGCAAAGTGACGGATGTTTTTGTGCAGAAGGAGCGATGCATGGACTTCATTTATAAGTAAAGGTAAGACAGTAATAACATTTATTTTGTTTCGTTTTTTTAAGGAAAAGTGTGTTTTGTGAGCTACAGTTTGTATGTGTAAGGATGCAGAAGTGAAACATAACCTGTAAACTGCTCTCAATCTATGCATCTATTTGCAAATCTGATTCTGATGACGTCAGTGCCTCACCAGCTATGAACCTCACCGCACGTCACTGGGAAATGATGACAATGAAAAAGGTTAAAGGATAGCAACATCAAAAAATTTGAAAAAGAGGAAAAAGCAGAGATCAGCTGAAGTGGAGTCCAGTTCAGAACAGTCAAGTGATGATCAACCCATACCTTCCACAGCAAAACAAAATGAATACCATGTCATATTCTAACTCGTTAATCAGACAGAATCTTTTACAAATTGGAATCCAGTTCACTTAACAAAATCCATAAATAAACTTGTAGGAGAAGTCAGAGGTGCCAGGATCCTGTACAGTGGAGACCTGTTAATCAACTGCAGAGGCAGCGCTCAGCAAGGCAAAGCAATACGGATCAACAAAATTGATGGGATAAGAGTTCAATGCAGTTTGGTGGAGAACAAAAAGATCAGCAGGGGAGTGATTGGAGGAGTTCCTCTAAGAGTGTCTGAAAAAGAGATTCTAGAAAACATAAGCGGTGCAAAAGTAAAAGAAGTAAAGCGGTTAAAAACAACAAGAAACGGAGAAAGATCTGACAGTTTATCTGTGTTAATTAAATTTGAGGAAGAGCAATTACCCAGCAAAGTGTTCATTGGTTACATTAGCTACAATGTTAAAATGTACAATCCTCCACCTTTGAGATGTTTCAAATGCCAAAAATTCAGACATATAGCAGCAGTTTGTAAAGGAAAACAGAGATGTGGAAGGTGTGCTGGAGAACATGAGTATGAAAAATGTGGGAAAGAAGCTCAAATCAAATGCTGTAACTGTGGTGGAGAACATACTGCTGCATATCGTGGCTGTGAAATAAGCAAAAGGTCTGAGGAAATTAAAAAATTGAAATTTGAGCCCGGAATGACTTACACTGAAGCTGCAAAAAGGATCCCTTCTCACACGTGGCAAATACTAAACCTCTGGAGAAATGTCCCAAAATTAAACAAGATTCACTAATTGTTAAAAAGATTTTGTTCTATTTATGGTTGAAGTGATCAATTGTAGTGCACAGATGACAAGAAAATCCGAAAAAATCTAAATAATAGTAAAAGCTGCAGAAAAATATCTGGAAGTTTAAACCGGGAAATGGATGAAAGCATGATGGGAAAACCAGTAGGACCATCAGAAACTGGAAGAGTGACAATGACTTAATGATGAATTAAAATTATGAGAACAAATGTGACTAAGTATTTATTGAGTTAAGTTACACAGTTGTTTTGTTTGTTTTTTTTTGTTTCTGGCGTGAATCGTTTCCTGTTTCCTTGCTTTACTCCATACCAGTTGGTGGCGGTAATGCACCTTTCACAAGTTTGCCAACCGCCATAAAACCTCACAAGAAGAAGAAGGAAGCAGAGATGGCAGAACCGGCAGCAGGCTGCGTGGCTCTGCCAGCTGAGTCCTTACACAACCTGAATAAAGTCTTTAAATAGACAGTCTGCAGGGGAATTTGAGACCCTGATCTGATGGATTATATCCAAATTAAAGCAAAGAAGGTCACAGACTCAAACTGTTAAAGAACAGCCTAGCATGAGGAAGATGAGAATCTTTATCCTGGTGAAAAATGAGAATCTGAGAGCAGAAAGATTGAAAGATGAATTGTAAAATATTCAGAGAGCAAAGAACACTGCAGAATAATTAGCAGCACATGGATTGACAACTTTATCAATAACATTGAACACAACCTGAGGTCTGTGGATGCTGCTTAGAACAATGTTGGACAGAAAAGCTGTTTCAGCTGTTTTAAAGCAACAAAGAGGCACAAGGTTTGTCCTTTTTCCACTTTCAGCCATTTTTCACTGATGTCTGAGGGAGGAAGTGATTCTATTCAACTAGAGCTAAGATGTTGTTTTGCAGTGAAGCAAGTCTAAAATATCAGAGTAAGTGGAGTTAAAACAGTTTAAAAGGTCTGCAACACTTATTTTACAGAATAGATGCAGGTTCAAAGGAAAGGAATCATGAAAAATTGTAAAAAGGCTCTGAGGACCGATAACATGCACACTTCATGCAGAGGAACAACTTTTTTTAATGCCCGGTATGATATTTGAAAACACCACAGGCAGATCAACTGATAAACAAGAATCATAGATACTCTTTTTTTCACATTTCCTGTTCATATTCTGCAGTTTCAGCCGTTGTCATGTGATCAAGTAGAACCATATCTGTGGAGCCACACAGCAGCGGAACCATTTTATTGCCGATTTAAAGATGGGTCGCACTTTCCTCTGTGTGCTGGGCTTATTGTGTAAGTACATCACTTTTTCCCTTTGAATTGTGGAGATAATAGATCATCTTTAAAGTCTCAAGTACAGAAAACTACAGCTTTGAAATACTGTTCTTATTTAATAACTTCGCTTTGGTCCTGGAAACTTTGAACATGTCAAGAATGCCTTCATGATAAGATTTTTTGGACATTTTCATTTACTGAGAATGTTTACGTCACCATTGGGTGGAGGGTTTTTGAGGACCCAAATGCAGAGACCAGGAGGTAGAGGTGAGTCTTGCAAATTTTATGAGGCAACTGAGGTAAAATCTAAAATACTGAGAACTAGTGATGTTATCAGATGAGCGGAGGCTTCGAGGCGTGCATCGCGTATTGGAGGGGGTGTTTCCACGATGTGCGTATCGAGGCTTGCTTCATTTAGGGAAGGAGCCAAAATAGATGACGTCCGAAGCCTCGCTACCCTGCCATACCACGTTACCACTTTGGGAAGTGGTCCAGCTTGCCCGGAACTTTGGCAGGCATTTAAAAAACCTCAGTATTCAGTCAAGATGTGGGAGTTTGTTGGACAGTTGCTGTCAGCTGGATAGAGTTTGGATATATTCTAAGAACAGATTGGTTGGAAAAAAAACTTGCTCCCAGAACCTCAGTTTATTTTGGGGATTTCAGTCTTGTTTTTATCAAGGTGAAGATAACCTAATAAGACACCTTATGTCAAAATGTATGATTTATGTTTTTATGACTTTTATGATCCAAAGACTTTCTTTAATTTGAATACAGATAACCTTTCATCTAGCTTCTTTGTATTTTTCTAAATGAATTTACTGTTACCTTCAATCTAGGATACAACCATTACTATTACATCAATAGTCTAGTCTGCTAGATATGCAAGAAAACAGAAAGTGCTGCATATTCATCAGAAATAAAACTTGACTAGATCCATCAGGTAGAAGCTTTTTTTTTTAAGACCCTTAACCCCACACTGCTCCCCGGGTACCGCATGATGACAGCCCACTGCTCCCCAAGGGGATGAGTTGAATGCAGAGGGAAATTCCTCCAATATGAGATCAATAAAATTCAAATATTTATTTAATATTAGATTGGTTATTTTTCTAATCAATCTAGATATATTCAAACTCTCTCCAACTAACGGTAACTCTCCTACTATCTCTCACATCTTCATTAAATACTGATGCTGTTGAAATGCCTGTCAAAGTTTGTGGGCAGGCCTAACCACTTCCTGAAGCGGTCATGTTTAATAGCTGTAGCGAGGCATCGGATGAAATTGATTTTAAGCCTTGATACGCACTTCGTGGAAATACCACCTCTTTAACTCGACACACGGCTCATCTGATAAGATCATTAGTTTTGTTTCCTCTGAGTTCTGCCTTTGAAATCAGTTTTACCCACTCCTTTAACACACTGTGTATACAGGGGAAGTCAGTCAGGCCTGCCAGGCTACTGCGTATCATTATAGAAATTATTATATAAATATTACCTTTCTATATAACTCATTAGAAAGGTAAGGGTGGTTAGTCAGTTTTCCACCTTATGAGAATCAGGTCCAGTTAAACACATTTTTTTTTCTCCCCCAAATTGATAAGAAAACAGCTACATCCTCACAAGTGTAGAAACGCTGTATAATATATTGTCCTTTGGTGGCGCTCTGACCATCCCACAGAACCACACCCAAACCGCAGGCAGCTAATGAGAGGTAAACAGCAGCATGATGGCTAAGAGCACATAGAGAGGAAGCTGGAGCTACGGCGTCATCGTTAAAGAAAGCCTCAGGTTGCATGATCACACTGAACCATGAAACTGGCCTTATCAGATTTCTTCACTCTGGGTTCAAAAATAATCATTTATGCTTTCAAAAGGCTAAAACAACAAAATATCTTTGTGATTAGAACCTGATCTCTCTTCCTAAAACTATGATCTTAGGATCGAACAGCTGGGTGCTTTAAGAAGGGCGACGAGCAAAAAACTAATACTTACTTGCAGGTGATAAAAAAAAGTAATTTAATATTTCACCGTTCTACTTCTGATACATACCGGGCATTCAAATACACTTTTTAACTCCAGATTTCTATCTTTACAAAACCTTTGAAAACATATCAAACGTTTTTTCTTTTAGACATCTCTTCAACTTAGAACCAAGCTTTTACTGCATTTTACTGCTTTTTGATGTGAAAAGAAAAAAATATGCTTAATATTCGCCCTGCGATGGACTGCCGACATGTCCAGGGTGTACCCCGCTTCTCGCCCGTTGACTGCTGGAGATAGGCACCAGCACCCCTCGCGACCCCACTCGGGACAAGCGTGTAAGAAAATGGATGGATGGATGCTTAATATTCAACCCACAGCAGCATGTGGGTTGTGGTTTGGCTCTAGCAGCTTCAGACGCACATTTCTGTCTTTTCTTCTTTGCAGAGAATCTAAAGCTTAGCTTGTTGTAGATCATAGGTCACGGATTAGCGGACTGAGGTTCGGATCTGGACCCACCTGCTGACTAGTCCAGACCCGACCTAATTGAAAACATTTATAAATTACTGCATGTTGTCTGACCACGGTGTCTAATTTCACTTGTGCTGCATCTCCTCTTAATATGGTAAAGCCTTCCGGAGCGTCCGTGAGCAGGATATACATCATACAAATTAGCCAATGAGCTGTATTTTTTTCCCCCTGATTTTAAAACCTGTTTCAAATAATGGTTAAAGCTGCTGATGTGGTTCCAGCCTCGAAGAGGAAATAATTTAAGCAGAGAAGGTCACAGGCTCAAACTGTTAAAGAACAGCCTAGCATGAGGAAGATGATGAGGATCTTTATCCTGATGAGACATGAGAGCAGAAAGATTGAAAAATGAATTGTAAAATATTCAGAGAGCAAAGAACACTGCAGAATAATTAGCAGCACATGGATTGACAACTTTATCAATAACATTGAACACAACCTGAGGTCTGTGGATGCTGCTTAGAACAATGTTGGACAGAAAAGCTGTTTCAGCTGTTTTAAAGTGTTGTGCAAAATGATATCCTGCAGATAATCAATAAATGATTAACTAGAACAGGACTTATAGTTAATTATTTAACTTAATCATAATTGGAGGTGAAATCAATTTAGTGTTCTTAGTTGAATAATTGTAGCTTTAATTTTCTTACTTACCAGGGTTTATGGCTTTCACCTCTGGATTGTTCCTGGACCGGCTGTTAAAATCCAGGTATCCACACCAATCTAGTGACCCAGGCTAGGTTATCAGCAGAGCTATTAATTATCAATCAAAGAACTATTTATCTCTGTCTATTCACACTGTTACCAAAAGGGGGTGGATCTGGCCTGAGTGATAAATCATCCGCTATATGGATTACAAGACCACTACAAGTTAAACAATGACGTCTTTATCCTAATAATTCAGGATTACAGAAATCTAACATCTATGCAAACACTACACGCTATTAGAAAATAAACACGAGGTAGATTAAATGACTAGTTTAAAGAAACAAAAAAAGTCTGTTTAACTGGCTTCTGAGATTGTCCAAGATAGGCCAGATGTTAATACATTCACTAATGTCCGTTAGAATAGCAGCAGGTATGATGATAACAACAGTGCAATTAAAATAACATAAAAATAATACATTCAGCTTAAAATCGTAAATGGTTAAAATGCATTAAACAACAGCAGCAGAAGTCGTTTTAGCAAAACGGCATCAACAGGGCGGGGTATGTATGTGGGGAAGGCATGTAAATGTATGAGAGACCTCCCTCTTCATGTGATGAAAGGGGAGGGGGGAGAAACAGCGTTAACAATGGGTCCTCAACCACGTGACCACACCTGGTTGAATGTGGCAAACTCTATGGCTGCGTCTCAATTCGCAGGCTGCGTACTTGGTAGTACGCATTTTGAGGCCGGTGACGTCACAACGCTGCGCGGAGGCCATCCCATTTGGCAAAAATTCTGAGGACGCTTAAAATGCAGCCTCAAAATGCGTCCTCCTTTTCCCCGAATTCTGAGGATGCATCGCTACCGTCCTTAGTGGCCTCGCCTCCCGCTAGATTTCCCGAGGTGCTTTGCGCGCTATTTTATTTTTTTTTTTAGTTGAAGAAAAAGAAGAAGAAAGTCGGATTTTCTTCAAATTACGGACAACCGAAAGAAGCAGCAGCGCCGACAGTAGTGCGGAGAACACCTTTAAATGTAAGTAGTTTGTTTTTTTGTTTTTTTGAATGAACATCTATTAAAATACATGACGGTAACGGAGCCACCGGGATGTGTAGGAGCAGCTAAAGCTAAAGCTAAGAGCTAACCTGTTGATCGGTCTCCGTCAGTCACGTGACATTTGTTGCTAAGACGCCATTTTGAGTGTAGAAGGCGTAGTGTAAACAGCCGCAGCACAGCCAAACAAAAGGACTAAAGGATTGAGTTTTTTTCGCCGACTACATGGAAAAAAGTAAGCAAAATGCGAAACTACCGTACCGGGAAAAACTTAACAACGAGGCCAGGGACCGTTACTTGGCCAAACTGTCGGATATTAACGGCATAGATCCCTATGATCTCCGGAGCAAAGACTGGAGCTCCGACGTCTCTTCACTGCCTCCGACCTCATCAGTGGACATAACCACTTACCTAGTGTTTGGCGTCAGTGCCTACACGTGCGAGGAATTCAAGGCATATAAATCACTGGAAGCACACGGACAGTTCACAAATGGCTGGGTTCAGGATCTGTTTTCCTACCGACCACAGATGTGCAACAACACAGTTGTTACTGCAAAGGTAAGCTCCCTCAGCGCTTCTCAAGAAAGCTCCTAAATGATGTTCAGTAATCAAAATATATTTTTTTTTTATGCCCACGTTTACATAGCAGCCTGTCCAAGATAAGTCTGTACAGTTAACATAAGCCTGAAAACAGGGGCGGATTTAGAAAAATGGGGGCCCTAGGCAAAGACAGGCAGGGGGCCCTATGAATGTGGTCGCCAAAGTCTCCAGTAGCAAAAAAAATTTTGCAAAAATTTTGGCGCAAAAAGGCCCTTTTTTGATTTTTAAATGCAAAGAAAAACCTGTAAAGTCGTCAAGTAAAAAAAACCGCTCATTGTATCATTTTTTTTCAAAAGGGGTTTGCTGGCCTTTTAAAAACAAAATTAAAAACCCAAAATTTATATCAAAAACATAAAAAAATTGCACAAGTCGGGAATAGTTTTTGTATTAAACATACATTTTATGGGGCCCCCGGGCCCTTGGGCCCTGGGCCCACCTGCCTAGAAATTTTGGCCCTAATGCTAAATCCCCCCCCCTTTTAAAACATATGTAAGATCCCATCCCACTAAAACGTTTGAAATCTGTGATTTTCCCCTTTAAAACCCAGCACCCCAAAGACAAAAACGACACACCACAAAAACCCCCGGGGCCCTAAATTGACCGATCAGGGACCAATAAACCCTGCCATTTGTACTTAGGGCCGGGGATAGCAGAGACCGAAACGCATGAAAACTCCTGCTTTTAAAGTTGGGGGGCCCCTCTATCAATCCCAGGGAGAAAACAACTGTGACAGAAAGCCTGCATACGGATTTTACCGAACAACATAAACAAAGGGGACGGAGGTGGAACACAAGTTTGGTTTTTTAACATCATCAAAAGCAAAAGGGAAAAAACCCTAAACCAACCTTCGGAGGGGGCCCAAGGCCAAACCCACATGCCAGCGCTCAGAACTGTCACAAGCCCCTTTGCACCGGCAAAAACCACCACACGGGAAACCAGTGGGCGCATATCTTTGTAAACTGCAGAAACCTCCCCCCTTTAAACGTTTGTTTTGTCTTGTGTCCCCAGGTTTTTTTTGTTATTCATTTGCAACAAAATTACAGCCATTTTCCTGCACCAGATTCATTTTTCCCGACTGGGGTGAAAAAAAAAAGGGAAATTCAGTGATTTTTCTGCTTTTACGGTTGCCCCTGAAAAACCCTTTTTTAAAAAAAGGGCAGACATTTCACAGGCCCAGGCCCCACACATAAAATTTTGGCATATAGATCACAGAAACAAAATTCCCTCAAACAAGGACCCGGTTTTCGCAGGGGAAGGGAAGGGGGTAAAAAGCAAAAAAAAAACCCATCACGAAAGCCCTTTTGGGTAAATTTTTGGCCCAACCCGGGCAGTTTCAACCGTAAAAAGCGGGTATGTGGCACAAAAAAGCGGGGAAAACCAATCATTGTGCTGCCCCCGGGAATGGGGAGACAAAATGAACAGTACAAACAGAAAAGGGAAAACCAACACTGTGATTTTGACTAAGCCCCCTTTGGGTTAAATTATCAAAAACCCCAATTTTCCCCCATTTTTGGAAAGCATCCCCCTTGATCCCTTTGGGAAACGTGCACCTGCTGGGGAAAAGGCTGGGGTTGGGAGATAAATTTCCCATTAAAAGTCCCGGGAAGACAATACCATTCTGGGAGGCATGAAAGGAGTGGTGAAAAAAAATTTCTGTTTTGGAAAATGGGGGGGGAAGGAAAGCTGCAGCTTAAAAAGGACATCCAACTACAAACAAGTGCAGACCCAAATTTTTTTTTGCTAAAGCAGCATATTGTGACTTTTGTAGTGTGGACCCTGAAAGAAAATTTTGTGAAATTAGTGGGAAACCTGCCCCCAAAGCTGGGGAAAATGCACCCCTTAAAAAAAGGCAACAGAAAGTTTTTTTGAGCGTGTGTGCCCTTTTTCCCTGAAATTTGGCCCCAGCCACTTCTTCAAAAACGTATGCACAACGGGGAAACCGTTTGACAGACAGCTCGGGCCCAAAGGAAAAACCTTGCAAGGCTGAAAAACCCTTTTCCTGGCGGAAAAAAGCAAACAACATTGTAGCAGCTGACAAGCTAGGGGTTTTTTGTGCCAGGGGCCCCGAGGCCAAAGATGACGGGTTGGGCCTTTGGACAATGAAAACTGCCCCATCGTTTTGGTTTCTTTTTGAATTTGTTGGCCTACACCTCAAAAAATGCACAGTCTGTTTTTTTGGGTTTTGCCCTAAAGTGCTCAAAATTCAAAAATTTAAAACTGTTTTTGTTAATTTAAATTGTTTTGCAGGGATGTTTGTGTTTTTTCCCATATGTTACCAGTAGGGTTAAGCAAATTGTTTGTGTTTATTTTTGCACTGATCACTTGACACTGGAAGGGGCAAAAATTTTAAAAACCCCTTAAAAACGGGTTTTTTTTTTTAAGTGGTTTTTTACAGTGTTTTTTTTTGTTTTTACATATGTTACCAGAAATTTTTTAACCTATTGCTTGTTTTTTATTTTTTTGCACTGTCACTTGACACTAAAGTCTAAAATTTTTAAAAAATTTAAAACTTTTTTTTTTTTTTAAGTGTGTTTACATGTTTTTTTTTGGGGGTTTACATATTTTTACCAGTATTTTAACTATTGCTTGTTTTACTTTTGCACAAAAAAAATTTTTTCACAACCACTGGAAAAGTGCTCAAATTTAAAAATTTAAAACTGTTTTTTTTTTTTTTTTTTGGCAGTTTTTGTTTGTTTTTCACCAGCCCAAATGTACTGGGGCCCCTTTTAAAACAACAAACCTCTTCACTTTACATTTTTACCATTTTTAAAAGCTATTCCCTTGTGTTTCCCTTTTTGCACATCACTTGCCCAGTTAAATGAAACACAAAAAAAAACAGTTCAACTTAATATTTTTTCTAAATGCCCCAAAATTTCTTTACTCCCCAAAAAAAAAGGAATATTTAAGTTTTAGAAAGGGGGTTTTTAGAAGACTTATTTTTTCTAAAAAGAATGTTTACAATTTTTCAGTTTTTTGAAATTTTTTTTTTATGATGCTACAAAAGAATGTTTACGGGTTGGGATTTTTGAAAAGGTTGTGGGATATTTCTTTTAGGAAAAAAATTTTTTAAAAAGGTTTGTTGAAAAAAAGTTTATTTTGCAAAAAAAATTTTTACAGTGTGAAAAAACCCTTTCCCTTTATGCACAAGAAAAAAAAAAAAATAAAAAATGCTTTTTACATTTTGGGGTGTTTTCCCTGTATCTAAACCACAGTTGGACAATGTTTTTCCCAGGGAAACAGCCCCACAGTGACGACCCTTAACCAAAAGAATGTACCTCTTCCCCCCAAACCCACAGGGTTAAAACCTTTGGGAAATGGGAAAGTATTTCCTTTTTAAGATTTTGTATTTTTTGACATCTTTTCCCCAATCACCCGTTAAACCTGGTTTTCTCAAATGTGCTATTTTCCTAGTTTCCCCCACAAATCCCCTTAGCTCTAACTAAACAGGGGCCCTTTGGTGAATCCCGGGATTTTAAAACTTCAGCACACAGCATGCCCACACACTCCTGAAATGCCCAAAAACCCCCTGTCAGCCAAGCCAGGCCCCCCGGGCAACAAATTGTCAAGGAAGCCCCAACGTTAAACCCGTAAATGTGTTTGTGCTTGTACGACCCCCCACCCTTTTGGGACAAAAAACAAATGGCTCCTTTGGGGTGTCACACCTTTTTAAAAATTTTTCCCATGGGGGTGATTGTGCTTTGTACTGGAGAAAAAATTTGGGCACCCTTTATTTTTGAGGGTTTTTTTTCCTGTAAATATCTCAAAGAAAGTCAAAAATTTCCCCGCTATTTCTTTTCCCAAAGGCCTCCTTGAACTGATGTGGCATTACTTTTTGCAGAGGGGTCTCTTCGGGCCATAAAAATAGAAACGCCTCAAATTTCCCTAAAGCCCCATGAAACCATATCATGAAAGGGTTCTTTTGTGCATCCTAGGAAAAATTTGAAACAGATAACCCGGGTTTGCTGCAGGGGCAAAATCCAATCTTAACCATAGTGGAATAGGAGTAATTTGAAAAGAGTAAAACTTTTTCTTTGATATGACATGAGTGGAAAAATAAAAAATTAAAGAGCGCCAGGAAAGGGTTGAAAGGGTTTTGGCAAAACCAGTGTAATACTTTACTTTTTTCCCTCTTCATTTCCAAAAGGGAAAACTACCGAAAAATAAATTTTTCTCTTTAAAAGTTTGGGGTGGGCCTTTTCTATTTTTCTTTTCCCTTTTGTCAGGGGGTTTGACCCTGCACGCCTGAGCAACACGGGCCCACTTTCAGGCTGTGTCAAATTTTTCAGGGGGTTCTGCACCTCCTTTTTTTTGATCAGCTGAGGGTTTTTTTTCCCCCAATTTTCCACTGGGGGTTTGTTTTTGTTTTTTTTACTCCATCCTCCTGATCTCCTGCTGGGGGTTTTTTTTCTCCATCCTTTCCAACCCCAGCGACCATTTCCTTCAAAAAGGGGGTTCCCGGGCCCCCCTTTTCAATTCCTTTGGGGCCCCCTTCCCCCAAAGGGGTTTTTCCCCCCCCCCCGGGCCCCCCCGGGGGACCCCTTTTTTTTTTTTTTAAAAAAAAAAAAAAAAGGGGGGGGGCCCCAATTTTTAAACCCCCCCCCCCAAAAAAATTTTTTTAAAAAATTTAAAAAAAATTTTTTTTTTTTTAAAAAAATTTTAAAAAAATTTTTTAAAAATTTTTTTTTAAAAAAAAAAAAAATTAAAAAAAAGGGGAAAAAAAAATTTTAAAAAAAAAAAAAAAATTTTTTTTTAAATTTTTTTAAATTTTTTAAAAAATTTTAAAAAAAAAAGGGGGGAAAAAAAAAAAAAAACCCCCAAAAAAAAAAAAAAAAAAAAACCCCCCCCCTTTTTCCCCCCCCCGGGGGGGCCCCCCCCCCCCCCCCCGGGGCCCCCCCCCCCCCGCCCCCCCAAAAAAAAAAAAAAAAAAATAAAACCCCCCCCAAAAAAAAAAAAAAAAAAAAAAAAACCCTTTAAACCCCCCCCAAAAAAACCCCCCCCAAAAAAAAAAAAAAAAAACCCCCCCCCCCCCCCCCCCCCCCCCCCCCCTTCCCCCCCCCCCCCCTCCCCCCCCCCCCCCCCCCAAAAAACCCCCCCCCCCCCCCCCCCCCCCCCCCCCCCCCCCCCCAAAACCCCCCCCCCCCCTCCCCCCCCCCCCCCCCCCCCCCCCCCCCCCCCCCCCCCCCCCCCCCCCAAACCCCCCAAAATTTTTTTTTTT
>NW_024038411.1:0-17500 GCF_016077235.1 Cyprinodon tularosa | reverse complement strand
GGCATCCCATCCAGACCAGCAGCACCACCAGGGACTCCTGCTCAGTGACAATTGTATATATATGTTCTCTAGTAATATTTATTGTATATCTTCTGTAAATAGTTGTAGTAGTTAATTTTAAAATCTAATGTCAATAGTTAAAAATGTTTTTAATAGTTTATTGTAAATACTTGCTTCTCTAAAAATAAACTGATGTCACTGAGATGTTGTTCTAAGTTTGCTTAAATTACAAAGAAGTGATGAAACAGATGATGTAAAAAGGTTAAAAGACTTTAAGAACACACCGACAGCAATAACTTTTATAAACAATTTAATAATTTTTTAACCATAACAGCAACACAGAACTTCAACTTGTTAAAAAAAAAAAACACCAAAAAAATAATAACATCTGTCCACCATCCTCTCCAATAAATGAAATAATCTGTCCATCCTTTCCCATCTCCCTCTTCCATCTCCTCCCTGATTAAATCCACCAACTCGTCACTCCTTCTTCTTCTCTTCATCCTTTCCCTCCTCTCTCCTGGCCTCTCATCCTCATTCTCTTCCTCATCTTCACCCTGATGCTGCTCAGCCTCTGCAGCATCTAGCCCTGGTGTTTCCTCAGGGATGAAGGCAATTAGGACAGGTGGGGCAACAGAGGGCCTCTGTCCTAATACCTCATCCATGAGGACAAACCAGGGCCAGGTGGCAGCAGTAGGATTCCCACTGACCGCTGCCCTGTCCAAGGATCTTTGCATTCCTAAAGTAGAGGAAAACAATTTGTATCAACAGATGCTATTTTCTGTAGTGTTTCTTTAAAGCTAGAAAAAAGGAATGTTTCATGATTTGGATGGATTGATGAAATTCTACAGAAAAAGACTTTGGAATGGTAACCTGGAGATTACTTTTTCAAGCTTACTCAAAGTGGAAATTAACATCAATATAAGAAATGAAAGATGTAATTTCCCTACACACACACACACATATTTTATATAATATATAAATATATATAAAATAAATAACAACATTATAATAAAAATATATATATATTTTAGGGCCATAATGTGGGGTGCATGTTTTTGTGTCACGTGGGGCATAGTGTTTGTGGTGACACATGCGGGGGGCTATTGCTTAAAGGGTGTTTTTACCTGCACTCCCGGGGGGGGGGGGGGGGAGAGGGGGGAGGACGGGGTACCCGTATTTCTTTTTTAACCCCTTTGCTTTAGATCTGAATCATTATGCACATCTTTTAGGTTCCATCGTTGTGATGAAAATTTTGAGCCTCTGGACGGGGTTAAAACAAAAGCTATTTGGATTCCGGTGCTTTTTTGATCAAAGGCCGGCGGTTCTAAACCATCGGACCTTTTTCTCCACCCTCAAGCGACAAGGGAAAAATTGAAAGGGTTTCGCTACATTTTTGTAAAACAAGAAAGGTTTAAGAAAGCCATCACTGGGTTTCAAGCCACAGCGGCATCAGGTAACCCAAGAAAGGGCCCTGCTGCGCCAAGTTAATGTGGAAACGCCCCACACCCAAACGTCATTCACGAAAACAGGTAAGCCACCTGTCTTTTATCTGTTTTGTGAAAAGGATCCGTGTGCTTAAGCGGGAGCGTTCCAAATCCCCCCCTTTCTGAATGAAAATGCTGTCGGGACAAGGATGACGAAAATTTGGGGTTTGCGCACACTTTATTTGCTTATGGTGGTTTGAATAATGCGATGCTTTGGGAAATTTTAAAAGGGTTTAGATGCTTTTTTTTGAAATTGATACTTGTTTACCCAAAAAACTAAATCTATACTATTTGATTTTTTTTATTGAAGAACAAACCAGAATAAAAAGGGAAAAAATCAAAAGAGTCAAACAAACGTGAATTTTGCGCTCTGAAACAGGTTTTTGGCGAAAAGAGAAAGAAAAACCTCGGAAGGTTTGATGTATAAGGTTGAAAGATTGAAAAATAAACGCAAACGTTTGGGAAAAAATGAAAGGCTGTACCAGAAATAAAAAAATTAATGAAACAAAAAGAGAAGTGGCTCAAAAAAAGGGAAAATTTCTGGAAAGGTTGGAGAAGCTGTGTGAATTGCTTATACTGTCATGATAAATTTTTTTGCTTTCTACTGCCACAGGAAGAAGTTGATAAAAAAAGTTGAATTTTGTCAAGCATAATAAAAATACACAAAAATTTTTAAAAAGAAAAAAAAGAATGGATAAAGAAAAACCGAACAACACAACGTTCAATGAACAACAGGTAAACTGAAACTAAAAAATCCAGGCTATTGTGGAGCAAAGAGGAAAAAAGGGTTTTTTTAAAACATTTGTGAAAAATGGAGATGACATTAAACCAAATGACAGTATTTAAAAAATTTTGGGGAATCTCATAAATCTTCACCCAACATCTCTACAATTTCTTCGCACATTTAAGAGCTGAAGCTGGCTTGCTTTTTTAACTGCAAGAAAAAGGGCTTTTGGGAAGAAAAACATGCAATTGAAGAGGAAGAGCTCCTTAAAAGAAAACAAAGATTGCAGCTGGAGGAAGAGGAGGAAAAACTGCGCAAAAGGAAGGGAAACTACAATGGATACTGAAATTGTAAAAGAATGGGGAATTAAAATTCCAAAAAAATCGGGAGCTCAACAAGTGGAAAACGATCGAAAGCACAGGGGGGGGAATAAAACTCATTTTTTTGAAAAGAGAAAAACCAACACAATTTAATTTGGGGAATGCAGAGAATTCAACCATCAGTACTGCAAAACAAAGAACCAGTTTTGGGGGGATGAAAAAAAAATAAAAAAAAACCACTGGAAAGGGGAGCATGACTATTCATGTACAAAGGTCCAAAAATTGTCCTGTTTTAAAAAAACCAGTTAATAACCAATATATTCATCAAAAAATTGGGGGCAAAACATAAATCAAATCTATCAGCTGTGGAAAAAAATGATGTTTTGCATTATGGGGAAAGAAAAATGAAAAACTACTTTGTTAATACAACAACAATGCCTAAATTTTTTTTAAAAGAGGTTAAAATTTTTTGATGGTGACCAAAATATTATACTTTTATAAAAGGGGTTTGGGAAATGGGGTTTGGGAAAAATAAAATTTGAGTTTTAATTTGGAAAAAATTAAAGGTTTTTAGGGGAAAGAAACTTTGGTTTGGAAATTTTAAAATAAAGATTGGTTTCAAGAGCCAAAGGTTTATTAAGGAACATTTGGGGAATGACAGAAGGTTCACATTGCTACGGGAAAAAGCTCTTTAAATGGCCAAGATAAAGTCAGGGATTGAAGGCCCTACGGGACTACAGTTATTCCCAAAGCTGCTGTAATGTAAGGGGGGATATCGTATTTTCATGATTTGGACATCTTCAATATGCTGAATGTCATAAAAACCCCATACAACGAGAACAGAGGGAGAACTAAAGCATGTGAGTACAGGAATGCAAGGAAAAAAAGGCAAGTTCGTGAACAATTTCCTTAAAAAACAAGTAAGATTTGACAGATCCTGTCTTTGGCAATATAAAAGATTCCCCAAAATAACAAATAAAGATATACAAGCCAAAGTTAATGCCTCGACCCCAAAGGAGCCAGCTTTGCAACAAATGCAACCAGTGGGAACAAATCTCACCTTGAAAAAAAAGAAAAAAATCAGAATAAATGAAAATAAAATACATGTATTTTCTGTGGAGCAGGGCAAAAATTTGCCACTGACACTGGGGGGGAAAAAATGGCACACAGGAAAAAGTTTGTTTTCTTAAAGGGAAATGGCATATGCTTGGGGCTTTTTGTGTATAGGACACATTAGTAAGCATTGCCGCAATAATTTCCTGTTTAAAGGTACCCCTTAAACACCCTACTATATCCCCCGAGTAAAGATTCAAAGGAAGCGAGAAAGAGTCAGATGTTTGTATGAACATCGGTGTCAAGTGGTCTTACAGGGCTGGAGACCAAATTGCAAGCTGCCAATTGTCCCCTGTCCGATAAAATCTAAAAGTGGATGTAAAATCGTTCAACTTTTCCCTTTTTTGGGACCAAGGAAGCACACTGTCTTTTGTTAGAGACCCTTGTAAAAAAGCTGCATCTTACGGGGGAAAAAAACATCCTACTTTCGACTTTGGGCCCAAACAGAGGGTTTGTGAGCAGCAATACTGTATCTGGACTGGGGTGGCATTGCAGGGAGACGAGTTTGTTGATTGCCAAAAGTGTACACAAAAGATTATGCCGGTGTACAAAGGAAATTTTCCGACTAAAAGGGATATTAAAAAATGGCCGTACTTAACTCACATTCTTTTACCCCAGATAGAGAGAAATTAAATCTTAAGGGGACCAATGTCCAAAACCCTTTGGGAGCCACTTGAATTTTTTGCAGTAGGAATGGGGACCTTTTTGCAACTCAAAACTGCTTGGATGGACTGTAAATGGCCCATTTGGGGAGGTGGAGTGATGATTTTGTACACATTAAACAACCACAGATAACTGTTAACAGATTTCTGTGAAAATCTAAAGAACTTTGGAACTGCAGTTTTAAAAATATTTTCCAAAAAAACTTTTTTAGATGAACAACCAGCCATGTAAAGGGATGATAGCTTTTTTCGGGGAAATGGGGCCCAAAAATTCAATTAAATTCAAACGGCCCTTATGAGCTTGGTCTACCACGAAAAAAAAGGAACCACCATATGCCAAATAAACCCAAAAATCCCTTGAGCAGCGTCTAAATCACCTTAAACAGAGTTGCAGAAAAACTCAACTTTTTACAATGATTATAACACCTTTTGAAGGAGCTTCTGACCCCAAAGGGGTAAAGCTGAAAGGTTCCAGAGAAGGATAATCGACTGATGGGAAACTTTGGTATATTCCCACACCATGGATTTTACCATCCCACAAAAAAGAAGATCAGAGTTGTTTTGACGGGGGAGCAAGTTACCAAAGGGGCATCATGAATTTCAACTGCCCAAGGCCCCATCTTACTAGCTCTCGACGGAGTTGTACTCGCTTCAGAAAAAAGCTGTGGTGATAAGGGGCCACATTTGGTTAAGTTTCATCAGGGACGGTCATGCCGATGACACTGATCGCTCAGGGTTTCTTTGGTGGCAAAATGGAGACTCCAACAGAACCTACCGATACCGGGTAAAGTGCACTTATTTGGGGGTAATCCCTCCCAGCGTGCTAACTAAAGCTTCAGGGGTGTGCGAAGATATGGGGTTCTTCAGTAAGGAATGGTACACAAAATAAACAACAGTTTTTATGTTATGTTGCCTTGTATCATTTTCCACAGAGGGGAAAAGCGGGGGACCCATACCAAAAATTTGGGCGCTTTAGCTCCCAAAAGGGGGGTTTTCTCTCGTTAAGTTGATAGTAAAGACCAAATTACTCAAAATAATCCCCTTTAGTCATAGAGCAGGATGCATGGAGAAGTTGGGGCCCGGGGGTTGGATTCTCGCCCGTTGAAAGAGACTGGGGAGTTGAAAGGTCCCTTTAAAGTACTCATTTAGGTTTAAGGTAACTTAAGGATAGACCACTTACCCGAAGAGAAACTTTTCAAAAATCGCTTCCATTTATTTGATCCCTTGGGAAAGCAGCCCAGTGATTTTTTACAGCAAAAAAAATCCTTGAGAACCTGGGCAGGAGGGGTTAGGATTGGGGGTGAGAAATTTTTTCCCATCAGTCTCGAAGAGCTGGTTTAAATTTCAAAACAACTCCCTTTGCTGGACAAAGTGAGGGGCAGTAGGTTCTCAAACCAATCAATTTTGGAAAAACCCAAAAGCACAGCTGCACCCCTTTTGTGATGCCTTGGGGGATGGAACGGAGCAGTTACTTACTTGGTTTCAAAGAACCCAAAATTTTGAGCGTCATCGCCCTTTGAATGGGGAAAATCTCAGTTGCTCCCCTAAATCTGTAACCATCCCCAGGATGGGTAATACTCAACAGGCAAGCCGTATGGGTTACTGGGGAGAAGGGGCCCAAATGGAGCTGCTGGAATCCCATATTTTGGACAGACAGGGAAAACATTCTCAAGTAATTAAAATGAGACCTACCTAAAATATTTGTGGCCAACAAGTACACAAATTTTCAAGGTCCCCTGATGCCACACAAAGGGGATATGTGGACAGTTTTGTAACCCAGCAGACATAGCCTCCAGGGGAGTAAAAACTGAGCATTGATCACCCATCCCCGCGTGGTTGTCAGGGCCTCAATTCTTGTGCACCTATGATGAATGGCCCTTAGTCCACAAAAAATCTTGTGCGTCACCTGAAGATCCTGGGGGTAAAGAGAAAAATCAATGGTTAATGCCATACATACAGAAGAAGAGCCTCTGTCTCGCCTGATCCAGTATTTTTCTTCCTGGACACATTTAAAGAGATCTGTTGCATGGATTCTGAAAATAAAAAACTGGCTTCTGTCCTGTGTGGAGAAAAGGAGACAGCTACATCTGACTCTGGAAAAGTCTGACCTCACTGGAGAGCAAATGGAGTCCTTTGTAAAAGAGGAGATGAACAACTTCAAGAAAAGTACTGTGACCAAGCCACTCGGGGTGGAAGATTTGGACAAGGCTGAACTGGCCATAGTTAAATATTGTCAGCAAAAGCAATTTCCTGAGGAATTCGCCAGTTTAGAAAAGGGACAACCCATTAAAGTATCTAGCAATCTTCTGAAGCTCTGTCCACGACTGCAAGATGGAGTCCTAAGGGTTGGGGGTAGACTCAGTAGATTGGCTATGCCTGTGGAAATGAAACACCCTGTCATACTGACCAAAAATCTCCATGTTTCACACCTACTTCTCAGACATATTCATCAGCAAGTAGGACATGGAGGCCGTAATCTAATGTTGTCCAAATTGAGAGAGAGATACTGGTTAATTGGTGCGACTACAGCTATAAGGAAAGTGCTATCAAAGTGTATTATCTGTCGACGCCTTAATGCTATGCCAGTTTGCCAACAGATGTCAGATTTACCAAAAGAAAGAATTGTTCCAGATGAACCACCATTCACTCGTGTCGGAGTAGATTACTTTGGACCTTTTGAAGTGAAAAGCAGAAGAAACACAGTCAAAAGATATGGTGTAATTTTTACCTGCCTTGCCATCAGAGCAGTTCACATTGAGGTTGCACCATCCCTGGACACTGATTCTTTCATCAATGCATTTAGACGCTTTGTTGCAAGAAGAGGCCAAGTCCAAGAACTTCGTTCTGATAATGGTACCAACTTTATAGGAGCAGAGCGAGAACTAAGGACAGCTATTGAACAGTGGAACAAGGAGCAGATTATGGATGTTATGCTACAAAAGGGAATAAAATGGAACTTTAATCCACCAGCTGGTTCACACCATGGCGGATCATGGGAACGGCTAATAAGATCTATCCGCAAAGTACTCAACTCCACCTTAAGAGCACAAACCCTTGATGAGGATGGTTTGCACACAGTTCTTTGTGAAGCTGAAGCCATCATCAACAGCCGACCAATCACAAAGGCCTCAATGGATGTGAATGACCTGGAAGCGCTAACTCCTAATCACCTCCTATTGTTAAAAACCTGTCCATCCATACCACCAGGAGTCTTTCAACTAATGGACATATATGCACGCAGGAGATGGAAGCAGGTCCAATATATGTCTGATCTTTTTTGGAAGAGATGGGTGAAAGAATATTTACCTCAGCTGCAGGAGCGCCAGAAATGGACAAGAGTGAAGAGGAACATCAATGTAGACGACCTTGTTCTCATTATGGACAGCACAGCGCCTCGAAACTCATGGTTGATGGGACGAGTGATTCAAACATTCCCAGACCGAAGAGGATTTGTTCGTCAGGTGCGGATAAAAACTCGGACTAGCTGCTTGGACAGGCCTATTACAAAGGTTTGTTTAGTGCAGGAGGCTGAAGATGATTAAGGACGAACTAGCCTTAACAGCGACAAAGGATTCTGTGGACTCTATGGATTGCTGAAGAAGTCTATTCAGTACTTCCTGACTTGACTTTGTAAGAGTTTCATTCTATTTCTTGTTACTATGGAGTTGTTGTTTGACTTGTGACCTCATCTTGAAGAATGAAGATTTCAGTGTGGATTTAAAATTTTGTATTATTGACGGACACTAATTCCCAGGTTTGAAAAAATGTTGGTTATTGTTGTTGCATTTATGTCACCTATTCGTTAATTGGTAATTATTGAATAATAATTAAGGGGCTGGTGTGTAGGAGCCATAATGATGGGTGTGCATGTGTTTGTGTCACGTGGGCATAGTTGCTGTGGTGACACATGCGGTGACAGCTGATTGCTTAAATGGGTGTGTTTACCTGCACTCCGCAGGAGAGAGGGGAGCGGGGTAGCCGTATTTCTTGTTGACCGTTTGCTTTATGATCTGAATCAGTATGTCACATCATGTACGTTCCAATCTGTTGTGAGTGACTACATGAGCCTCTGGACAGGATTAAAACACCAAAGCTTATTCCTGGATTCCGTGTGCATTTTTGATCAAAGACGGCAGCGCGTCATACACATACAGGACTCTATCTCCACCTCTCAAGCGACAAGGATTGCTAAGGAGTCGCTACATATATATATACATATATATATATATATATATATATATATATATATATATGTATATATATATATATATATATATATATATATATATATATATATATATATATATATATATATATATATATATAGGTGTGTGTGTTTTCCAAACCTGAACATACTTTGTATTTTTTTTTAAAGTTGTCCCACACAAGGATCACTTCTATCACAAATATGAGATTTACAAAAAGTGTCATCTGAGCATCATTTGATGTGATCAAAAGATTATATTTGTACGTTGGTGTTTGAACAGGACTTCTTTTAACTTGTGTGACTTTTACATAGAAATGCAACATGTATATGGAATTCTGCCTCAACTCTTCCCTCCATCCGACTGCAGCAGTATTTTTGGCCCCGATGATAAGGTGGTCATTTTATCCACTCCTCTGTCTGCTCCCTGGAACAAAATGACATGTAAAGCATATTTCTGTTAAGTCAACAGGCAAAATGACTGTTCTGTATAATTATGCCTGTATTGTTCTTCAAGCGAATTATACTTTAAACCTTATTATACTGTACTGTAAATAAACTACATTATTGAGTATTAAAACAAAACGTTCGCAGTATTGACAGCCCAGTACAGCTGGACTAATGTTATTTATTCAGCTGCATTAAGCTTTAACAGCTCTAATCCTTTGTAATAAACTGTTTGAGAATAAAATGATCTGATTAGTGAGGGATACGGCTATCAGTACAGTAAGATGTAGGTTAAAATAAAAAATAGTGACATTTGTAGGAAGGCTTTTAATTGTTGATGAACATCACGTATCAACAGGTTAGCTCTTAGCTTTAGCTGCTCCTACACATCCCGGTGGCTCCGTTACCGTCATGTATGTTAATAGATGTTCATTAAAAAAAACAAAAAAACAAACTACTTACATTTAAAGGTGTTCTCCGCACTACTGTCGGCGCTGATGCTGCTTCTTTCGGTTGTCCGTAACTTAAAGAAAATCCGACTTTCTTCTTCTTCTTCTTCAACTACTAAAAAAAAAAAAAAAAAAAAAGAAGCGCGCAAAGCACCTCGGGAAATCTAGTGGGAGGCGAGGCCACTAAGGACGGTAGCGATGCATCCTCAGAATTCGGGGAAAAGGAGGATGCATTTTGAGGCTGCATTTTAAGCGTCCTCAGATTTTTTGCCAAATGGGACGGCCTCCGCGCAGCGTTGTGACGTCACCGGCCTCAAAATGCGTACTACCAAGTACGCAGCCTGCGAATTGAGACGCAGCCTCTATTCAACTAGAGCTAAGATGTTGTTTTGCAGTGAAGCAAGTCTAAAATATCAGAGTAAGTGGAGTTAAAACAGTTTAAAAGGTCTGCAACACTTATTTTACAGAATAGATGCAGGTTCAAAATAAAGCAATCATGAAAAATTGTAAAAAGGCTGTGAGGACCGATAACATGCACACTATATGCAGAGGAACAACTTTTTTAATGGCCGGTATGATATTTGAAAACACCACAGGCAGATCAACTGATAAACAAGAATCATAGATACTCTTTTTTCACATTTCCTGTTCATATTCTGCAGTTTCAGCCGTTGTCATGTGATCAAGTAGAACCATATCTGTGGAGCCACACAGCAGCGGAACCATTTTATTGCCGATTTAAAGATGGGTCGCACTTTCCTCTGTGTGCTGGGCTTATTGTTTAAGTACATCACTTTTTCGCTTTGAATTGTGGAGATAATAGATCATCTTTAACGTCTCAAGTACAGAAAACTGCTGCTTTGAAATACTGTTCTTATTTAATAACTTCACTTTGGTCCTGGAAACTTTGAACATGTCAGGAATGCCTTCATGATAAGATTTTTGGACCTTTTCATTTACTGAGAATGTTGAGCTGAATTCATGCCCCGCCCTCCTCTGACTGACACTGCATGAAAAGTGGGATTTTCGTCAATATACGGCACTGTAGATTGTCGTGGAACTTCAGGTTAGCGGCAGTATACGGCAATTTGCAGGCTTCGACGAAAACTCCCGTAAATTGTCAGAAATTGACGTGGAATTTCTTAGGCAGTGTTCCCCCCATGCCTCCCCCCCATGGAATTCTAGGGGAGGCTTTAACATGTAAATGAACATGCTGTGAGCTATACAAATGCAAACCAGGGTTGCAGGGGGGGTTTTACCCCCCCCTGCAACCCTGGGTAAGAAAATCTCTGATACAAAGAGATCAGGTATAGCCTCTTACATTTTAGCTTGAATTGATTTATTTAATTAAAGTATAGAGACCAAAACAGATCTTTAGCTGACAGAGCAATACATTTAGAGCAGTAATTATTTTTTTTTAAATTTGCATTTAAGATAAAAAATAAAATGTTGTCTGTCAATACAATTCACAATTACTTAAGTGGAAAAGTTTCAAGAAATGATTCTGAGATGATTCACTTTATAACATGGCGCA
Organism: Cyprinodon tularosa; assembly: GCF_016077235.1. Classification (NCBI taxonomy): domain Eukaryota; kingdom Metazoa; phylum Chordata; class Actinopteri; order Cyprinodontiformes; family Cyprinodontidae; genus Cyprinodon; species Cyprinodon tularosa. Next base: position 6,560 of record NW_024038411.1, on the reverse strand, counting down.
TTATCCTGTTGGAAGTAGCCATCAGAAGATTGGTACACTGTGGTCATAAGGACATAGGTCAGCATGCTAAATTGGTTTTAAGTGGCCCAAAGTGTGGCAATCGGTCTCCGTCAGTCACGTGACATTTGTTGCTAAGACGCCATTTTTGGCGTAAAGGCGTAGTGTAAACAACCGCAGTATAGCTAAACGAAGGACTAAAGGATTGAGTTTGTCTCTCTGACTATATGGAAAAAAGTAAGCAGAATGTGAAATTACCGTACGGTGTCGTGCCAAGGTAGTTATCCCTGCGAAAATTTGTATCCCCTCGTCGGGCGCGCGCACGAAGTAGGAAGAACAACCCGAGTTAACTCCGCTTCAATTCCAACGTGCAGAACTTGAAATTTGAAAGGTTTTACGTGCATGAAAGTTGAGCTTTACTGTTTTATTCTTTACTTCACATGTTATAGCAGAATATCGCCAGTGATATTGATCTAAAACTAATAATAAAACACAAACGTTGGCTTGAAAGCTGGTCGCTGACAGCAGTGTCTACTCCTCCCTCTGAAAGCAAACAGATCCTTGTTCTTTTCCACACGTTCATTAAAAAAATCTCTCATTGTTTCACAGTGTCCAAATGTTCTCATCCCATTGAAAACTGTTGTAAACCATATACTTGTAATAAAAATGAAATAGAAAATGGAGTGCACGTGTAATCATTAAAAACTACTGTATATGCAGAAGGAAATAATTTTTTCCTCGTTGAAATTTGGTACTTAAATCTATATTTGTGTTTATAGTAACTTGCAATTTATCTATGTTGTACTATCCTTAATAAACAGTTTGTGTTCTAACATCAGCCATTTTATTTCATCCCATTTTGCCAGAACTGGCAATATGGGATGAAATAAAACCTGCTGTAATCTGTTCCCCCTGTCTAAATCAGGCAAAAAAGGCCCCAGCTTTTTCATTTTTGGCTTATAAGTATCTTTTATGATGACAATTTATTCCTGAAACTTTGGATGTGATGGACCTTTATTTCTTAAAGTTACAAGGAGGGAACAAATTATAGCAGGCCACCTGCTATAATCTGTTCCCCCTGTCTAAATCAGACAAAAAAGGCCCCAGCTTTTTCATTTTTGGCATCATAAAAGATGCTTATAAGCCAAAAATGACAAATCTGGGACCTTTTTTGCCTGATTTAGACAGGGGGAACAGATTATAGCAGGTGGTCTGCTATAATCTGTCCCCCCCTTGTAACTTTAAGAAATAAAGGTCAATCAACTCCAAAGTTTCAGGGGTTAGTTGTCATCATAAAAGATACTTATAAGCCAAAAATGAAAAAGCTGGGACCTTTTTTGTCTGATTTATACAGGGGGAACAGATTATAGCAGGTGGCCTGCTATAATTTGTTCCCCCCTTATAACTTTAAGAAATAAAGGTCAATCAACTCCAAAGTGTCAGGGGTTAGTTGTCATCATAAAAGATGTTTATAAGCCAAAATTAAAAAAAGCTGGGGCCTTTTTTGTCTGATTTAGACAGGGGGAACAGATTATAGCAGGTGGCCTGCTATAATTTGTTCCCCCCTATTAACTTTAATAAATAAAGGTCAATCTACTCCAAAGTTTCAGGGGTTAGTTGTCATCATAAAAGATGTTTATAAGCCAAAAATGAAAAAGCTGGGGCCTTTTTTGCCTGATTTAGACAGGGGGAACAGATTACAGCAGGTTTTATTTTATCCCATATTGCCAGTTCTGGCATATGGTCTTTATTGATTACACGTGCACTCCATTTTATATTTCATTTTTATTGCAAGTATACGGTTTACAACAGTTTTCAATGGGATGAGAACATTTGGACACTGTGAAACAATGAGAGATTTTTTTAATGAACGTGTGGAAAAGAACAAGGATCTGTTTGCTTTCAGAGGGAGGAGTAGACACTGCTGTCAGCGACCAGCTTTCAAGCCAACGTTTGTGTTTTATTGTTAGTTTTAGATCAATATCACTGGCGATATTCTGCTATAACATGTGAAGTAAAGAATAAAACAGTAAAGCTCAACTTTCATGCACGTAAAACCTTTCAAATTTCAAGTTCTGTACGTTGGAATTGAAGTGGAGTTAACTCGGGTTGTTCTTCCTACTCCGTGCGCGATCCCGACGAGGGGATACAAATTTTCGCAGGGATAACTACCTTGGCAAGACACCGGGACTGGCAGCCTCTCACACAACACGATCGTGTCATTTCTGGTAAATAATTGTGCCGAAAGAACAGCCGCGTGTGGCTTATCTCGACTTTACGCCTAATATGGTGGTTTTCCCACGATGCACCGCGCCCGAGGTAAACAATTGACGTCACCTGGCGGAGACCGATAAATATCCCCCAAATAGATGGTAGAAATAGATCAGGCTCAGTATAGCCTAATTATAGACTCTTACATTTTAGCTTGAATTGATTTATTTAATTAAAGTACGCTAGATTACTGTGTATGCAAATGTTATGTAAAAAAAAATACACAAAATAATCTACTTCAAAAATTAGTTTTAATCAGAATCAGTTGGCTGTAATGGTTAATTTTTTTTTTTAGATTTCCACTTTTTTTTTTTGTTATTGAATATATAAGAAAACAATAACAATCTCAAATAACAAGTCGATAACAAATATTTCAATACAAGAAGAAATATCACAACTCCTGCTTTTGAAAAATAAAATTAAATGCACAGGCTGGAACAAAGTATAAAATAAAATAAAATAAATAAAAATAAATAAAATAATAATAGTAGTTAAAGTAAATTAATCAGTGGGGACTACCAACTGAAATTCTTCAATTAACTCAAACAATTTAATTGCATTTAAATTCTGCATCTTTCTCAGACATCTTTTGAAAAGGGAAAGTTCATTTTTGAGAGCAGAGATTGAGAGGGAGCATTTTGCATAGCGACATTTATGGATATAATACTTTGTTACAATTATTAGAATATTGATTAAAAATTCCAAATTTTTTTTTCTTTAATGGATAAACCGAATTGAATGTTTTGCCAGGAAATAAAATCTAAATTTATTGTTTTAGTTTTTGGGAATATATACAAACTATGCTCTAATTTCTAGATACCGATCTGTTTTTACTATAATTTAATTTGACAAACCGGGTCTTCTCTACATTCTTTTTTCTGTTTGGTGCGATTGCAATAGCGGGTCTTGATCTGGACGGACCGGAGGGGAGCAAAAAATAGCTCAGCTCCGTATTTTGACGGTGAAGGACGGAGAAGACGTACGTGGGCGGTGACGAGCGGAGGATGTGGAACAGCTCTCATTGATTTACATGACAGACAAGTAATACAGATAGTAGGATGGACATTTTATTAGAAATAAATCATACACTGTTCAGAATACGAAACATGGGGCTGATAGTTACATTTGTGTGGGTTCCAGCACATATTGGGGTGGAAGGAAACGAGAGGGCAGATAAAATGGCAAAAAGGGCAATTAAACATTCTATTAGTTTTATAGTTAAAATAAGTAAATCAGAAGGAAAGAGTATTATTAAAGAGAAACTTATGGAAATTTGGCAAAAAAGGTGGGATGAAGATAAAACAGGAAGATGGTTTTATAAAATTCAGAAGATGGTAGGAGAAAGAAGAAATGGAAGAAGAAATAGAAAGGATGAAAGAGTGATAACAAGGTTAAGATTTGGTCATACAGGACTTAATCATACACTTTTTAAAATACAAAAACATAAAATGGGCAAATGTGATTTCTGTGATAAATATGAAACCATAGAACATGTTATATTAGAATGTCATAAATATGAAAAAGAGAGAAGATATATGAGAAGAGAGTTTGAAGACATTAAGGAGAAGGTTAATTTATTAGATATACTGAGGAAAAATTTAGGGAGTAAACACATACAAATAATTATTCGATTTCTAAAGAAAATGAAATTATTCCATAGAATTTAATTATAGTAAGTGTGTTTGTGAGTGAAGGAATGATATACAAAGCTGTGCACAAATATGTTTATATTTTTAAGTGTGAATGTGTGAATGTATGTTTAGAAGAAGTTAGGGTAGAATGTATCAGGATCAATATTTAAACCATCACGAACCACACTCCATACCAGTAAGTGGCGGTAATGCTACTAACAGTTTGTTGCCAACCGCCATAAAACTCGACAAGAAGAAGAAGAAGAAGACAGACAAGTACTCCGTACGTGAGCGGGGCGGAGCGCTGACGGAGTATGTGGAATCTGGGGGTAAAGGAGGACAAATACACGTCCGGCTGGGTGCAGCGCCGGACGCCGGACAGTGCAATGAAAATCCGGACTGTCCGCCCTAAAGCCGGACATCTGGCCACCCTATCTGCAGTCGAGCAACTTTGCGGGATATACGAACTCGAGGAAGAGAAGACGGGTGCACAACGCCACGCTAGCGGTAAATATATGTTCTATTACTGGTAGCTATGCTAAAAGCAGCCTAGCTTAGCTAGGCAAGCTAAAGACAGCCTAGCCTAGCTAGGTAAGCTAAAAGCAGCCTAGCCTAAAGCTTTACTAAAGTGTATTTTTTGTGATTCACAGGAAGCATTATGCCGTCTTAACAACTCGGAGACTAATTGCAGGCGCTATGAACCGGCAGGGGTAAGGTTTAAAGAATATGCTTTCATTCTGCGGTAAAAGGACATGGATACGGATGGATACCGACCATAGCTGTACTTTTTTTTTTTCACAGACTACAGTCGCCTCACAATGAGGCGGTGACCTCCTATTTGCTCGGATTTGCATGATGTTGATAAAGACGACATTGTGTGTAAGTGACTTGTTTTAATGTTTTCTCCTTCCTTGTTACTGTGACTTGCGTTTGATTTTTTTTATTTTTTTATTTATACCACTCTCATTTAATTGTTTTCCAGCTGCCTGTAAGACGTATTATGAGACGGTATGCAGGAGCTTCAGATATACGCTGCTAGCCAGCACGCTACGTGCGGAGGCTGCCAGGCTATCTGCTCGGAGTCGGGCCAGACGAAAGAGGGTAAGACTTTATTTGGTGACTATTTTTCGGGTGCATTGATAGATGTGTTGTGTCCATATGCAGTGCGCTGATTCATGTTTTTTTTTTTCAGCTGCTGAAGGCGAGGCAGAGTGTGCTGGCAGATGAGGAAGTGGAACTGTAAGTCCGCCACCGTCGACCTCATGTCCGACGAAGAAGATGGCGTCGTCGGCGGTGTCTCTGGATGGATTGTACGGTCGCCGCCATTTCGTAGGCCGGATCTCACTGAACTCTGTGTTAAGCTGCAGTCCCGGTTAGAAGCGATGTCGAAGTACAAGGCCACGCACAGTAGGCGTCTGCACATCGGACCTGCCTCGGAGGGAATGCTGCCAGTTACCTCCAACCCCGAGGAAGCAAACGGACCGTTCACGGAGTTGTAATTTTTAGATACGCATGTGTTTGGATACGCGTTGTATATAGTTGTGTGTGTTTTAATAAAGCTCTTTCTTTGCATAAACAGCTTCCTGGCAAATCTTCATTTCCTGTATAAATTCATTCATGTCCTTGATGGTAGCATAATAATTGTGTAGTAGTGTAGGATAACATAAATACACAGCATATGAATAAATAAATATATGAATGAATGAATATATATATATATATATATATATATATATATATATATATATATATATATATATATATATATATATGTAAATATATATATATGCCAACCAATCACGAGCGACTTCACTTGTTTAAAAAGAAGTGGTTCCGTCCAATACTCAGTAAGAAAATTAAAGCCTGGCGTGGCCACGTGTGGTTTTGCTGCCAATCACGAGCGATTTCATTTGTTTGAGAATAGTGGTTTCAGCCAATACTGAGAAGGTTATTCAAGCCAGACCTGGCCAGCTGCGCGGGTTTGCTGCATTCATATGCTAATTAGGGCCATTAGTACAGCTGATCGCTCTCCACATACGTCAGAGTCCGTTTCCGACAATTTGTGGCACGACAAACGCGGACAAGCACGGGTTGCAAATTGTCGGAAACTGACGAAAATCAGGCAGATCTGCGGGAGTTTACGGGGGTTTACGGGGACGAAAATCTCACTTTTCATGCAGTGTACTTAGCTGATTTCTCCTTCCTGTGTTTCCAAAAAGGCGACGGCAAAAGTAAATAACGCAGTCTTTCTTTTCACTGTAGACAAGGAATGATCTGCTCTATCTACCTATTCTCCATTTTTCATTTGTTTGAAATAATAGTTGCATGAATCATAAAAGCAGACAAGATAGAGGAGAGCAGGAGGCGGGTTTACGGATCTGCTTGCTCTGGAGAGCAGAGTTCGGTGCTTTCATATGTTTTCGCCGAAGTCGCCAGTAGAAGAAAAAAAGGCGCTAGATTTGGCACAAGGTGCTTTTTTGAAATAAAAGTGATAAAGGGGTCTGAAAAGATGCTAAACATAATGACAAAAGCGCTAAGTTCGCAACACTGGCTTTGCAACGTTTGTTTTCAAATTGTTTGCTGCTGTCTGTTTGGACCTTTTTTAACATGTGTAGCAAATGGACTGATCTAATGTGGTAGACACAATGTTATAAGCATTCT
>NW_024038410.1:0-40844 GCF_016077235.1 Cyprinodon tularosa | reverse complement strand
GTTTAACAAAAAGTGGAAGGCAGCGCCTAGAAAGTTACGCCACCGTTTGCGGATGGATTGTAGATGCTTGTGCTAACGTGTCTGCTGGCTCTGTTGTTCAAGCTTTCGCAAAAGCCGACATTATTTCTGAGGAGCCGCCCGGCACGGGAAAGTGACTCTGACAGCAAAGAAGGGGAAATTGGCATTTCTGATTTAGTGCAGCTGTTTAAAGGTACACTATGCAACCGGTGTTGATTTTCCAGCGAGGCTCCCCCCAGAGGGCGAAAGTAAAAGTGCACTGTCGTAAATATGCACAGCTGTTCTCCTGGTTTCTCCGTCAAGCCAGGCGCGGTTGTTTTGAGCTTAGCAGACAGGCGAACGCAACGAATGCACACACTGGATGCAGCTGGCGCGACAGAAGCAGCGAGTTTACATGCAAAGTCAATGGTTGACGCGCGTCAAGGCGCAGCAAAAGGTCCCACGGCGCGTTTTGAGCAGCAGGCGCAGTGCGTCTGAGCAGCTGAAGCAGCGCGTCAAGGCGCAGCAAAAGGTCCCGCAGTGCGTCTGAGCAGCTGAAGCAGCGCGTCGGGCGCGTTTAATGCTACGTTTGCTTTTATTATCCTGCTGCCTGCAGTTTGGATTGTTTAGATGAAAAACACCTACCAGCTGCCGCGGTGAACCGCGAGGAGGCGACCCGGCCAGAGGCTGCTGATGAAGGCATTCCAACTGTCGGCGCACCGCTGGTATATGGAGGTCTGAGCGGCTCCGACAGAAAAAATATTGTAAGGGAGGAAGATAATCTGAATGAACTGACTGCACTGATTACGTTTTCAGGTTTATTTTCTCACTTAAAAACATATTAAAACTACTTTATTCCCACTGATCACAGCAAATATAGCTGCAAGGCAGAGAAAGGATAGTGAAGCTCCGCCCAACGCGCGTCAGACACACTTTTGCACCGCGCAGCCAGAGCAGCAAAGCTGCTTCAGCCGCGCGTCTGGTACAAGCAGCAAAAATGAAGCAGCAGACGCGATTTTTGCTGCGTCCGGTGTGAAAGCAGCGCTGCACAAAGATCGCCACTGTGCTAGCAACGAGCATGCTTTTAACTGGGGGGTGTATCAGTTCTCGCCGTAAAGCAAGACCGACTCTCGTGAGACTTCTGAGCCTGTGGGTGCGGGTCGGTGCTCCTGCAATTGCAAGTGCGGTATTTCCCCCACAGACCACCAGGGCGGCCGAGAATACCTTTGTTCAACCTGAAATGACTCATTTAATCATCCAAAACGTTATGGAACACATTAATTAACTGAAAAATGTTGCATAGTGTGCCTTTAATTCAGAAAGAGAGGATGATGACTTTGATGGGTTTGATTAATACGTTGTAATAAATACTTGAATAAAGCACAAACATACTCACTTTTGCTCCCGCTCTATTTTTCTACCTGAAAATTTAATTCTACGGCAGCCTCTGGGCCGGGTTAGCGGCTGGCAGGTGTTTTTTCATCTAAATAATCTAAATCTTGCAGCTATATTTCCTGTGATCAGTGGGAATAAAGTAGTTTTAATATGTTTTAAGTGAGAAAGTCCACCTGAAATCTTAATAATTGCAGTCAGTTGATAAAGACGACATTGTTTGTAAGTGACATTGTTTGTAAGTGTTTTAATGTTTTCTCCTTCCTTGTTACTGTGTCTTGCATTTGATTTTTTATTCATATCGCTCTCATTTAATTGTTTTCCAGCTGCCTGTAAGACGTATTTTGAGATGGTACGCAGGAGCTTCAGATATACGCAGCCAGCCAACACGTTGCGTGCGGAGGCTGCCAAGCAATCTGCTCGGAGTCGGGCTAGAAGAAAGAGGGTAAGACTTTATTTGGTGGCTATTTTTCAGGTGCATTGATAGATGTGTTGTGTCCATACGCAGTGCGCTGATTCATTGTTTTTTTTTTCAGCTGCTGAAAGCAAGGCAGAGTTTGCTAGCAGATGAGGAAGTGGAACTCTGGAAGTCCGCCACCGTCGGCCTCATGTCCGACGAAGAAGATGGCGTCGTTGACGGTGTCTCTGGGTGGATTGTACGGTCGCCGCCATTTCGTAGGCCGGATCTCACTGAACTCTGTGTTAAGCTGCAGTCCCGGTTAGAAGCGATGCCGAAGTACAGGGCCATGCACAGTAGGCATCTGCACATCAAACCTGCCTCGGAGGGAATGCTGCCAGTTACCTCCAACCCCGAGGAAGCAAACGGACCGTTCACGGAGTTGTAATTTTTAGATAGGCATGTGTTTGGATACGCGTTGTATATAGTTGTGTGTGTTTTAATAAAGCTCTTTCTTTGCATAAACAGCTTCCTGGCAAATGTTCATTTCCTGTATACAGGTGCTGGTCATAAAATTAGAATATCATGAAAAAGTAGATTGATTTCAGTAATTCCATTTAAAAAGTGAAACTTGTATATTATATTCATACATTACATACAAACTCATATATTTCAGATGTTTATTTTGTTTAATTTTGATGATTACAAATGACAACAAATGAAAATCTCAAATTCATCATATCAGAAAATTAGAATATTACTGAAGACCAATAAAAACAAAGGATTTATAGAAATGTTGGCCAACTGAAAAGTATGAACATGAAAAGTATGAGCATGTACAGCACTCAGTATTTAGTTGGGCCTCCTTTGGCCTGTATTACTGCAGCAATGCGGCGTGGCATGGAGTCGATCAGTCTGTGGCACTGCTCAGGTGTTATGATAGCCCAGGTTGCTCTAATAGTGGCTTTTAGCTCTTCTGAATTGTTGGGTCTGGTGTATTGCATCTTCTTCTTCACAATACCCCATAGATTTTCTATGGGGTTAAGGTCAGGAGAGTTTGCTGGCCAATTAAGAACAGGGATACCATGGTCCTCCGACCAGGTACTGGTAGCTTTGGCACTGTGTGCAGGTGCCAAGTCCTGTTGGAAAATGAAATCTGCATCTCCAAAAAGTTGGTCAGCTGCAGGAAGCATGAAGTGCTCTAAAACTTCCTGGTATGTGGCTGCGTTGACCCTGGACCTCAGAAAACACAATGGACCAACACCAGCAGATGACATGGCACCCCAAACCATCACTGACTGTGGAAACTTTACACTGGACTTCAAGCAACGTGGATGAAGTGCCTCTCTTCTTTTCCTCCAGACTCTGGGACCTTGATTTCCAAAGGAAATGCAAAATTTACTCTCATCAGAGAACATGACTTTGGACCACTCACCAGCAGTCCAGTCCTGTTTCTCTTTAGCCCAGGCAAGACGCTTCTGACGCTGTCTGTGGTTCAAGAGTGGCTTGACACAAGGAATGCGACAGCAGAAACCCATGTCTTTCATACGTCTGTGTGTGGTGGTTCTTGAAGCACTCACTCCAGCTGCAGTCCACTCTTTGTGAATCTCCCCCACATTTTTGAATGGGTTTTGTTTCACAATCCTCTCCAGGGTGCGGTTATCTCTCTTGCTTGTACACTTTTTTCGACCACATCTTTTCCTTCCCTTCGCCTCTCTATTAATGTGCTTGGACACTGAGCTCTGAACAGCCAGCCTCTTTAGCGATGACCTTTTGTGTCTTGCCCTCCTTGTGCAAGGTGTCGATGGTCGTCTTTTGGACAACTGTCAAGTCAGCAGTCTTCCCCATGATTGTGTAGCCTATAGAACTAGACTGAAAGACCATTTAAAGGCTTTTGCAGGTGGTTTGAGTTAATTAGCTGATTAGAGTGTGGCACCAGGGGCCATCAATTTTGAACCTTTTCACAATATTCTAATTTTCTGATATGATGAATTTGAGATTTTCATTTGTTGTCATTTGTAATCATCAAAATTAAACAAAATAAACATCTGAAATATATGAGTTTGTATGTAATGTATGAATATAATATACAAGTTTCACTTTTTAAATGGAATTACTGAAATCAATCTACTTTTTCATGATATTCTAATTTTATGACCAGCACCTGTAAATTCATTCATGTCCTTGATGGTAGCCTAACAATTGTGTAGTAGTGAAGGATAACATAAATACACAGCATATGAATGAATAAATATATGAATGAATAAAGATATATGAATGAATAAATATATATATATATATATAGGCTATATATATATGTAAATTTATATGTAAATATATATATATGCCAACCAATCACGAGCGACTTTACTTGTTTAAAAAGAAGTGGTTCCGTCCAATACTCAGTAAGAAAATTAAAGCCTGGCGTGGCCACGTTTGGTTTTGCTGCCAATCACGAGCGATTTTACTTGTTTGAGAATAGTGGTTTCAGCCAATACTGAGAAGGTTATTCAAGCCAGACCTGGCCAGCCGCGGGGGTTTGCTGCATTCATATGCTAATTAGGGCCATTAGTACAGCTGATCGCTCTCCACATACGTCAGAGTCCGTTTCCGACAATTTGTGGCACGACAAACGCGGACAAGCACGGGTTGCAAATTGTCGGAAACTGACGAAAATCAGGGAGATCTGCGGGAGTTTACTGGAGTTTACGGGGACGAAAATCTCACTTTTCATGCAGTGCTAACTTGCCCTATTAAGGGTTAGGGAGATCTTTTTAAATTGGGCTATGTTTTTATTTGCACTAAATGTTGCATATTAAATAGCATGTGTTGAGCTCTGAACTGAACTTATTCAAATGATTAAGGGGGAAGCAGTCTCAGATATTTTCAAACTTCCCCCTCCTATACATCCTTTCCAGCACCTTTAAGGGAAGTGCAAAAGTTTTAAGACCCACAGTGAGACATAATCCATCACCCTGTCCTGGGCTGTCCCTGGGCCTCCTCCTGGTGGGAAGTTCTTGGAACACCTCCTGAGGGAGGCTCCCAGGGAGTATTGGAAGCAGATGTCCAAGACAAATCAGTGGACTCTGTCATGATTTGGTTGGAAGTTTTTGTGAGGACCCAAATGCAGAGGCAGGGAGGCTGAGGTGAGTTCTTGCAGATTTGATAGAATAATCACAGGTAGAAAAACAGGAATCCAAAAATCAAGGGCGTAGGTCTGATTTGAACTTTGGTAGGGACACTATTGGTCTGGTGTCATTGGTGCTATGCAATATGCATGCCCTTTTTTATGCTCGATGTGAGCATCCGTACTGATAAGAGGAATTCATTGTTAAAAGAGAAAAGCAACATTTTGCTCCATTAATAAAAATGTTATAAGCTCTACACTCATTAGATGCTATTTATCAATGTTTGAAGTATCACCGGCTCTGATGAATGTGGAATTAGGACTGTTTTCCACTTTGAAAACGGTTTCATTTGAACGACTAAGAGAAAAGGTAAATACAGTATTTTCTTTTGAAGATATAGAATTGTGCAGAGTTAAACCCCACTCTAATATTTGTACCTACTATTCTCTCTCTGTATCAAGCAAAGTAATACATTCATTAAAATATTAACTTCACTATAAAAGTTGAACATCTGGGCTGTAGCTACTCTGTGAAGCCAATATCATGTATTTCATCTGGGGCTGAAAAAAAATTAATCATATTAATTGATTATTTCAATAATCGTCAACTAATTTAGTAAGTGATTCATCATTAACTGGAGTATAGAGACTTTAAAACATACAGTAATATACATGTAAAATGTGCCTTTCCCCACAGAGCAACCCACTTAGATCAGCTATTAAATCAAAATTGTAAAAATAAAAACAATAAAAAAATGAAAACAGTAAGATCAACTTAATATCGGTAAAAAGGAAACCCTCACATTTTCTGTTTTAGTTGGCTGTGGCTAAGAATCAGAAATGTTGATGGCTTACAGCCTTTATTTGCCCATTTTTCCAACAGTCTTCAGAACTCCTGGCTGACTCAGAATATTTCGTTTTATAAAAGAAAAAAAAGGTTTTTGTTTTTTATTGTACATGATATTCATTTTTTTTATTGGGACTAGTTTTGTAGCCTAATATTAATTGTAGTAACCGCTGCATTCTAGTGTGAATAAATTTTCAATGTTGTGCTCCAAGCACACGCGGACTAGAAAACAGCCAATCAGAGAGAGAGAAGGCGGAACTTAAGGCAGAACAACCAATGAGAGTTGAGTTAAACAGCGCAGCACAGTTCCATGCGCTGCTACATGAAAGGGACTGGAGAGACCAGGCAGAGGAGCTGCGAGAGGAGCTGCTGCAACAACTACTGCTGTAAATTATAAACATGTTGCTCACATCCAATTATTGGTCGGGACAATTAGGTCGGTTCAAAATTTTGGTAGGGACATGTCCCTATGGTCCCTATGCAAACCTACGCCCATGCCAAAAATCCAACTTAAAAATTAAACACAAACTAGAACCATGGAGACATCAGGGGAAAACAATCACGAGAAGCCAGGGGAAGACGAAGTAAGATGAGGAACTAGCACTGAGGGACTGCACAGGGAGTGTATTTATGGCTGACTGAACAGAGGCAGGACTAACAAGCTGATAAGGAGAAGGTGTGAGTAGAGCTGATGAGGAAGCCAAGGGAAAAGAAACCACAAGGGGGCAACAGAGGACAAGCAAAGAAAAGTCTAAGGAACTTAAATAAGTCCAGAACACACCAATAAAGCTTAAAAACTAAGAAAAACATGGATAAACGTGAAACAGAAAACTTAGAGAAAACCAACAGTACCAAGATTGTAACAGGCTCTTCTCTATTGGGAGAAAAGTGGCTCTGCTCTGGGTCCCTTCTTGGTGGCGGAGCTCCTCAGCCTGTCTCTAAGGGAATGCCTGACCACCAGGGGCGGGGCTTGTGGACAGGCAAGCCAGGCAGTTGCTTGGAGCCCCGGCCTTTAGGGGGCCCCCAATGGCTGACAAATTGTACTTCACAGCAACGACAAGACTGGGGATTTACTTTACAATGAAATGACACTGTAGTCAAAAACCCCCTTGTTGGGCCCCCACCCCATGCCTTCAGCCTGCATCTGACGCTGCTGGCGCGACTCTGCAAAAGGTGAACTTTTATGGTAAAGCTTCCCAACCTTCCATGAGAGAGTCATGAAGAGGAGTTATCCCAGTGGGGCAGAAAAAAAGAGACAGAAAAGAAAAAGAGGAAAAACGAAAGAAAGACAGTGGTAAGAGCATTTTACCTACTGACTTACTGTATTGTCACAGACTCCAAAGGGACATACAGGTGCTGGTCATAAAATTAGAATATCATGAAAAAGTAGATTGATTTCAGTAATTCCATTTAAAAAGTGAAACTTGTATATTATATTCATACATTACATACAAACTCATATATTTCAGATGTTTATTTTGTTTAATTTTGATGATTACAAATGACAACAAATGAAAATCTCAAATTCATCATATCAGAAAATTAGAATATTGTGAAAAGGTTCAAAATTGATGGCCCCTGGTGCCACACTCTAATCAGCTAATTAACTCAAACCACCTGCAAAAGCCTTTAAATGGTCTTTCAGTCTAGTTCTATAGGCTACACAATCATGGGGAAGACTGCTGACTTGACAGTTGTCCAAAAGACGACCATCGACACCTTGCACAAGGAGGGCAAGACACAAAAGGTCATCGCTAAAGAGGCTGGCTGTTCACAGAGCTCAGTGTCCAAGCACATTAATAGAGAGGCGAAGGGAAGGAAAAGATGTGGTCGAAAAAAGTGTACAAGCAAGAGAGATAACCGCACCCTGGAGAGGATTGTGAAACAAAACCCATTCAAAAATGTGGGGGAGATTCACAAAGAGTGGACTGCAGCTGGAGTGAGTGCTTCAAGAACCACCACACACAGACGTATGAAAGACATGGGTTTCTGCTGTCGCATTCCTTGTGTCAAGCCACTCTTGAACCACAGACAGCGTCAGAAGCGTCTTGCCTGGGCTAAAGAGAAACAGGACTGGACTGCTGGTGAGTGGTCCAAAGTCATGTTCTCTGATGAAAGTAAATTTTGCATTTCCTTTGGAAATCAAGGTCCCAGAGTCTGGAGGAAAAGAAGAGAGGCACTTCATCCACGTTGCTTGAAGTCCAGTGTAAAGTTTCCACAGTCAGTGATGGTTTGGGGTGCCATGTCATCTGCTGGTGTTGGTCCATTGTGTTTTCTGAGGTCCAGGGTCAACGCAGCCACATACCAGGAAGTTTTAGAGCACTTCATGCTTCCTGCAGCTGACCAACTTTTTGGAGATGCAGATTTCATTTTCCAACAGGACTTGGCACCTGCACACAGTGCCAAAGCTACCAGTACCTGGTTGAAGGACCAAGGTATCCCTGTTCTTAATTGGCCAGCAAACTCTCCTGACCTTAACCCCATAGAAAATCTATGGGGTATTGTGAAGAAGAAGATGCAATACACCAGACCCAACAATTCAGAAGAGCTAAAAGCCACTATTAGAGCAACCTGGGCTATCATAACACCTGAGCAGTGCCACAGACTGATCGACTCCATGCCACGCCGCATTGCTGCAGTAATACAGGCCAAAGGAGGCCCAACTAAATACTGAGTGCTGTACATGCTCATACTTTTCATGTTCATACTTTTCAGTTGGCCAACATTTCTATAAATCCTTTGTTTTTATTGGTCTTCAGTAATATTCTAATTTTCTGATATGATGAATTTGGGATTTTCATTTGTTGTCATTTGTAATCATCAAAATTAAACAAAATAAACATCTGAAATATATGAGTTTGTATGTAATGTATGAATATAATATACAAGTTTCACTTTTTAAATGGAATTACTGAAATCAATCTACTTTTTCATGATATTCTAATTTTATGACCAGCACCTGTACAGTAGCTAACAATTAATCATGATGAATGCTGCTTAACAAGAAACATCAATATTAGCAGCTAACCTGCTAATATTGAGCCTAATTTTTTATTATTTATTTAATTTAGTATAATTTATCTCCACTGCATGTGTTAAGGCTATTACATTTTTTATATGGCTTCCTACATTGTTTATTATTTACTAGATTTTACTTTTTATATTTGAAGTTTAACAATTTACAGTGCACTTTTGTAATAAACTAAAGTTCATATTTTATATATTTTGTTGGTGTCAGATTATTTACAATGATTATTGATAGGCCTGGGCTGTCATGGACTTCTGTTGGACCTCACTTTGAGAACCACTAATCTATTCTAGTCTATTTTTTTCAGTACACATCTTAAATGCTCTAGAAATTGTGCATTTATTTCTCCCAAAACTTTTTTTTTCTTTTGCGTGCAGAGGTGGGGTGGAGGGCCCAGAAATGTCTTGCTTGGAGCCCCATTAAACCCTAGCAACGCCACTGCTGACCACCCTGTGAAGGAAGCTCATTGCAGTCACTTATATTATAGATATTTGTCTTTCAGTCAAAACCTAAATTATATGAACATTGGTGAGGGTAAGAATCGAGAGCTTTGCCTTTTTGCTCAGCTCTATCTCAAAGTAGACTATTATAATTGACTCATGATAGAAGCTTTCAGTCTCCTGCTCCATTCGCCCCTCACTCATGAACAGGACCCCGAGATGCTTGAACTCCTCACTTTGAGGAAGGGACTCTCCTCTAACCTGAAGGGGACACACCACCTTTTTTCCTGTCCAGAACCATGGCCTCAGACTTACAGGAGCTCATTTTCATCCCGGCTGCTACGCACTTGGCTTTGAACACAACGAACCATGTCATCTTCAAAAAGCAGAGACAATATCTGCTGGTTCACAAACTGGACCCAACTGGCCCTTGGCTGTGCCTAGAGTTCCTGTCCATAAAAGGCATGAAGCAGACCAGTGACAGAGGGAAGCCCTGCCAGAATATAATTTGACCTGAAAAAGCCCAGACAACAGCGGCATGTACAGTGACAGGATGGCCCCATGTTAAAGTCGAAGGCTGTTCCACACGTTGCATTTCCGATTGTTGTGGCGGAAGGTTCCCAAGCATGTTTGGTTGTGGCCGGTGTCTCAGAAGCATCTTGCTAACCAGTTAGCAACTTAGTGCTAGTAGGTTCCCAATGAGAAATGACATTGGGACCAAGTAGCACTTAGCAACGACCAAGGGCGCCGCCAGGGGTGGCCGAGGGTGGCCACGGCCACCCCTGGCTATGCCCTGACCACGTATAAAACTAACAGTAGGTAAATAAGTCAAATAATTTGTTTGCTAAAGAAAAGGGGGATATGTGAACTGTAACATTATACTGTTAAAGCAGCTTTTAGTGTGTTTTTGACAGAGTTATGTAGCTAACTGGATGAGTTGGTGATTGTGGATGGCTTGACAATTTTCACACATGAAGACAAAGTCCACAAACAGCAGAAGCAGAGAAAGAGATGACAGGAGCAACAGATAACCAGTGAGAGTAGCAGGGGGAGGAGGAGAAGAGAGAGGAGGAGGAGGAGAGAGAAATAGGATGGAGGGGGAGAAGATGAGATGGAGGAGGAGAAGAGAGAGGAGGAGGATGAGAGAGAGAGAGAAATAGGATGGAGGAGGAGGAGAAGATGAGATGGAGGAGGAAAATAGAGAGGAGGAGGATGAGGAGGAGAGAGAGAAGGAGGATGGAGGAGAAGGGAGAGGAGGAGGAGCAGAGAGAAATAGGATGGAGGAGGAGGAGGAGGAGGAGAGAGAGAAATAGGATGGAGGAGGAGGAGAGAGAGAGAGAGAGAGAAGGAGGATGGAGGAGGAGGAGGAGAGACAAGGAGGATGGAGGAGATGGAGGAGAGAGAAGGGGGATGGAGGAGGAGGAGAAGGAGGAGAGACAAGGAGGATGGAGGAGATGGAGGAGAGAGAGAAGGAGGAGAGAGAAGGGGGATGGAGGAGGAGAAGAGGAGATGGAGGAGGAGGATAAGGAGAGAGAGAAGGAGGATGGAGGAGGGGGAGAAGGAGGAGAGAGAAGGAGGATGCAGGAGAGAAACAGATGCAGCAGCATGATGAGGACACAGAGCAGCATTAGTAAAGAACAGTGATGAGGAAAAGCATCAAACAGCAGCAGACCAGGGACAGTCAGCAGCTTTGATGACAGAAGCCTGGCAGAACTCAGTGAAAGCAGGTGTTCCACCTGTTCCTGGACCACCAGTCATTTTTTTATTTTCAAAAAATGAATAAATGTACAACTTATTTCAAATATAAATAAAACACAACTATTGTTCAACTCAAAATGTTAACTGGTCTATGTCTGTGCACATTAGATCAGTAGTAACATAAATAATCACACAATAAGCCAAAAGATATGAGTAGGTGTTTACTTAGATCTTTATGATAGTTTTCCACAGGCAGTCTTACCACAGCAGTAGAATAAAACCCTGAAATTATGTTTCTTTGTACCACCCCATGAATTTAAGAGGCTCCATCTGGCCACCCCTATGAAACCAGTGGCACGGGAAGGGGGGTGCTGCGGGGGCTGCAGCCTCCCTCGTCATAGCATCAGCCCCCCATGGTGGGGGGCTGTGGAGTAACATAATATTGTTCTTAAAAACATGAAATTATTTATGTATTTATTTTTTAAAAGGCTGTGTTTGATATGGGATTAAAATGATGGGCTGTGTATAAGATATAAACTAATGATTCATTATTTTAATATTTCATAAAAAACTAGGCTACTCCCCCGGAAGTGCTTCCGCCATCTCACATTCATTTAGGCATGGCTAGCAATAGGCAGCAGAAACGTATTTCTGACTCTTTCGAGGTAAGAAATGGTTTTAATTCCCCTATACTGCCACCGAGCATTTATTTAGCGTTATTTATTTCTTATTTATTTCTATATGCTGAGCCTATTTGTCGTAGTCCTGTGGCTGAAGAAGTCTACGCTAGAATAAGGCTGCATATCACTAAATATTATGTCTGTATTAAGCTAATTAGTGATAAAATATGAAATTATTTTTTTTTTTTTTGTGTGTGTTTTTTGTTTCAGATATGAAATCATTCCCCATATCCATAGTCGAATGGACTTTCAAGACGTTCAATGCTCAGTTTAGGCTATATTTAGGCCATGTTTCATTCAAGTATTCCTGATCCTGTTGATTGGGAGCTGTTGTTTGTTTTGAATTATTAAAAGAGAAGAAATAAAGTTTAAAATGTTCATGCTTTGTTCCGATTAATTTTAAATGGCAGTTCTTGGTGACAAATGTAGGCCTACAATATTATGTTAAAAACATCAGCCACAGCCCTCAACATAATGACGTCATGTGTTTTCCAACCCAGCCATCAGCCCTCCTCGCTTGAAACAGCTTCCAGCGCGCCTGTATGAAACATTTCTAGAGGCGCCCCTGGTTGACATGTGGCCAGGTTGTTCAGATGAGCTCTCAAATCAGAGTTGTAGTTTCTTTGTGGTCATAGATTCAACATTAAACCTCTATTCAATAGAGAAAGTTTGAGAATCAAGACTCTCCTGTTTTCTTTTTGGTTTGTTTTTTAATAATAAATAATTTGTCAGAAATGTTACCAGCCATTTAATTATTTGGAAAAAAACTATTTTTGTTTCAGAGAAACATCTTTGTTGAATTTTATGTGAAATGTTTGAAAACTAGATGGTATATTATTTTAAAAAAATACCCTGAAAATATGTTAGCTCCTTATGGAAATGTTGGTGAAAATACATTAAATAAATAAAAAGAGGCATTTGAAGGACATTTAACATAATATATTATCAAGCCAAACTGTTTATTTTCCTATTTAATAAAACTTAGTATTTTGGAAGTTGACTGAATTTTAGCTGGAAAAAAAAAGAAGAGATGAAGATTTTCAAGTTGCTTGGTTTAGTAAATCACTGATTCTTGAAACTTTGGCAAAAACATGTCCCACTAAGAAAAGTGCTAATTCTGTTGGAGATAAATAACATTTTCATAGATAAAAAGAATCGAGGTTATAATCAGGGGGTCATTTGTACATATGTAAGCTTCTTTTAAAGGTTTATTTTTTCTGAAATTACTTTAATGATTATATGCTGGCCCATTGCCTACAAAATCAGTTGTCCTTGGATAGGAGATAATCATTTCAACTTGATTTAAAAAAGAAAAAGTAATAATTGAATTGAGTAACATGTTTACCAAATAAAAGAGTACATTGTAATATGTATTTAAAAACTACAAACAGTGAGTTTTGAATAATATTTACTATTATTTTGTGATTGCTTAAAATGTGTCCCACATATTTGCCACCACCATCAGATATACAGGTGCTGGTCATAAAATTAGAATATCATGAAAAAGTAGATTGATTTCAGTAATTCCATTTAAAAAGTGAAACTCGTATATTATATTCATACATTACATACAAACTCATATATTTCAGATGTTTATTTTGTTTAATTTTGATGATTACAAATGACAACCAATGAAAATCTCAAATTCATCATATCAGAAAATTAGAATATTACTGAAGACCAATAAAAACAAAGGATTTATAGAAATGTTGGCCAACTGAAAAGTATGAACATGAAAAGTATGAGCATGTACAGCACTCAGTATTTAGTTGGGCCTCCTTTGGCCTGTATTACTGCAGCAATGCGGCGTGGCATGGAGTCGATCAGTCTGTGGCACTGCTCAGGTGTTATGATAGCCCAGGTTGCTCTAATAGTGGCTTTTAGCTCTTCTGAATTGTTGGGTCTGGTGTATTGCATCTTCTTCTTCACAATACCCCATAGATTTTCTATGGGGTTAAGGTCAGGAGAGTTTGCTGGCCAATTAAGAACAGGGATACCATGGTCCTTCAACCAGGTACTGGTAGCTTTGGCACTGTGTGCAGGTGCCAAGTCCTGTTGGAAAATGAAATCTGCATCTCCAAAAAGTTGGTCAGCTGCAGGAAGCATGAAGTGCTCTAAAACTTCCTGGTATGTGGCTGCGTTGACCCTGGACCTCAGAAAACACAATGGACCAACACCAGCAGATGACATGGCACCCCAAACCATCACTGACTGTGGAAACTTTACACTGGACTTCAAGCAACGTGGATGAAGTGCCTCTCTTCTTTTCCTCCAGACTCTGGGACCTTGATTTCCAAAGGAAATGCAAAATTTACTTTCATCAGAGAACATGACTTTGGACCACTCACCAGCAGTCCAGTCCTGTTTCTCTTTAGCCCAGGCAAGACGCTTCTGACGCTGTCTGTGGTTCAAGAGTGGCTTGACACAAGGAATGCGACAGCAGAAACCCATGTCTTTCATACGTCTGTGTGTGGTGGTTCTTGAAGCACTCACTCCAGCTGCAGTCCACTCTTTGTGAATCTCCCCCACATTTTTGAATGGGTTTTGTTTCACAATCCTCTCCAGGGTGCGGTTATCTCTCTTGCTTGTACACTTTTTTCGACCACATCTTTTCCTTCCCTTCGCCTCTCTATTAATGTGCTTGGACACTGAGCTCTGTGAACAGCCAGCCTCTTTAGCGATGACCTTTTGTGTCTTGCCCTCCTTGTGCAAGGTGTCGATGGTCGATGGTCGTCTTTATTATCATCTACGAGCTCAGCCTCTTAACCTTAATATTTGCGTTGCCTTAGAATTCGTTATTTATAATTACATAGGAGCGGGTCTCGCAGCCATGGAGGCAGACATCTTTGCGCTACGGCAGCGCAGAGCCAACAAACTAGCGATTGCGAGATCGCCAAAACGTCACAACGATGTAGAAAAAATAACGGGTATATTTATTATCTTAAGTCTACATGAAATCTATACCCTACACAGACTAATGAAATACTATCTGTAAAATTATCTATGTAAACAAACCTCATCACTTGAGAAGGTAGGTGATGCGGACGTCGTGGAAGACATTTTGTCCCGTAACGCTCGCCGTACTGTTTGGGGGGAGAAGCGGTGGGGGGAGATGTTCATGTTGCTGCAGTCTGCAGTCTGACCGCTAGATGTCGCTAAAAGTTACACACTGTAGCTTTAACAATGACAACATATTTCCTACAGCAGATCTTTATCTAAAATATAACTTGTCCTTTTTCAAAAGGCCAGGCAACATTTGGGGCTCTGAACAAGTTTAATTCAAGTGGACTGAAGGCAAAATGGCTCTTTAGACTGTAAAGGTTGTGGCCCCTGATATAGACCAATAACAGTACAGTTAACATTTTGAGTTGAACAATAATTGCTTCGTATTATCTAATCACATTAGGAATAAGGTGTAATTTTATCCATTTATTGAAAACTAAATTATACTGGGGAAAAGCAGATACTGGCAGATAAAAGTAAGAACTTATATCTTTATTTATGTTACAGGAATTTCCCAACAGGGAACAACGGTCATATAATGATTACAAGGATACAAAAAAAAAAAGATTACAAGAAACACTTATATGTTAACTTATTCTTAATATATGTCCCCATGACAGGTTCTAGGGAAGATGTTTAGTTGTGGCTGCTTGGGCTGTTCTGCTCTTGACTGGGAGATATCTGCAATGAAACAGGAGCAAAAGTCCGTTATTCTGAAATCAAAATGATGACACTAATAATAAATGATAATAATACCAGAATCTCCACCATAATGAATAATTATAGCTGTATTAATGGCCTACAGGCATTTTGATTCAGAAAAATGAAAACTAACCCATCAACATTTTTTTTAATTAATCAAAATTAATTTAAAAAAAACTTTAAGTGAGTCTTTATTGATTTGTGATTTAATGGAAACACAAACAAAACATACATTTCTTTCGAGGATATTACTTTCTAGACAATTCACTAATTTCATTTATTTCATTTTTATGGCCACATGGTCATAACTTCACCTGTCGGTCCAGGAACACCTGCTTTTGCTGAGTCCTGCCATGTTTCACTGATCAGTGGTGCTGACTGTTCCTGCTCTGCTGCCTGATGCTTTTCCTCATCACTGTCTACTATCGCTGACTCTGTTTCCTCGTCATGCTGCTCTATCTGTTGTTTCCTTCCATCCACCTCCTCTTTCTCCTCCTTCTCACTCGCTCTCTGTTGATCCCCTGTCATCTCTTTATCTCTTTCCACTGTTATTTTCTTCTTAAAATAAGAAGATATATCTCTGGACTTTCTATTTTTTGTCTAGAAATTGACAAACCATACATAAGCACAAGCTAACAATGTTAGCTACGTAACTCTGTCAAAAAGACACTCAAAGTCGCTGTAACAGGAGCTGATACAGTTGATTTATGCCCCTCTTCTTTTACAAACGAACGATTTGACTTATTTACTTACCGTTAGTCTTGTTCGCTTTCTCTATGGGTTCTTTTAATCACTGTTGAAGGCGGGCACGCGCTAAAGTGTAGCTGTCGGAGAACGCAACTGCTGCTCGATGGGACGGAGTGGGGACGGGAGGGGGAGGGGAGCGGCGGGTGAGCTACGGTGCGCGAGAAGGTCAAGAAGAGCGGCAGTGTTGCTGGCTCTGCAAAATGGGATAAACCGCTAAACTGACACTACTACCATTTACACTGGCGAGTGGGGTGGCCAGTGGGGTGGCCAGGAAATCGCCAGGGGTGGCCATGGCCACCCCTGGTGGCGCCCCTGTTGGGATGGACATAGTGCGCCTACTACCTACCTACATAGCACATAGTATACATTATCCCTTGTAAGCTGTGCATCTCCTATGACTAAAGCCTAATAAAAATGGCATGGCAACATTTAACCAAATCTAACATTTACTGTAATTACCCCCAATTTCATAGCCATTACACTCAACTTTGACTTTATGTATTTTAGAAAATTATAGTTAGGCACCAGCTTTTTGTGGAGGAGAGAAGGAGAAGAAATATGAATATGAAAAGAAGCATAGAGAGACAAAGATATAGTGATGCAGAGTTAAAGGAGGAATACCTCAGAACGGAAAGGCAAAGAGGGATGCTTTTTATTGTGTCTGATGGTGTTGACAAAAAAAAAGTAATAACTGGAAAAAATACATCATAATAATTATGAAAAAAATACAAATCAAGGAGGTTGCATCGGTACATTGCTGAGCAGCCAAGACCTTGGTCTAGAACTGTATACCTTCAGATTTTGTAATTTAACTAAATTTTTATTTTCAAAATTAAAACTTTTTTTTTTACCAAATTCTCAAGAATCAGAGAAATGTGTTTAGGAAATGATGCGTTTTTAACAAGTGTTTTTTTTTTTTTTGGGAAAAAACGTTTTCCTGCAGCCCTTGTTTGGATCTTCAGGTGAAAGTAAATCATTTAATCTCATCTGTCATCAGTAATAATAGTTTGTTCATAGAGGACTCTATCATTTTCTAAACATTTAACACTGGATGGTTTCTTCTGAACCATGAAATGTTCTGTATAGGATCCCCTTTCTTTTAGAAAAAGAAAAATGTTCTAAATAGTTTGGCATTAAGTTTGCTAATGTCCATTTCTGCTCTGAGCTTTGTATGTGTGTTAATTAAGGTCTTTATTTCTACTCTAGGATGCACTGATGCAGATTAATAGCAGGGGACGTGGTAGAAATAAACTAATTAAATGGACCATTTAGAGCTAATCTTTCTTGTATTTATAACTTTCTGACAATGAAATTTAGTGAAATAAACATTTACATTAAAATAAATTTACAATTTAATTGTAGTCTTGTAATTTAATGAATATTCGAGTTTTTTTTTGTTATAAATTTAGCCACCAGCAAGATAGCTG
Source organism: Cyprinodon tularosa (assembly GCF_016077235.1). Taxonomy (NCBI): domain Eukaryota; kingdom Metazoa; phylum Chordata; class Actinopteri; order Cyprinodontiformes; family Cyprinodontidae; genus Cyprinodon; species Cyprinodon tularosa. The sequence goes on along the minus strand of NW_024038410.1, from coordinate 23,359 downwards.
GCAAAGACCAGCAAAATGTCCCCCTTTACAACAATCAGTCCTCAGGCTGATGCAGAGACAGGGCAACACAATCATATACACACATATATACATATATATTAATATTTTTATTTTAACACTAACCAAACCGTTAGCATTGTTTATATGTCTTATTGATTAGATCTACTTAAACCTGAAAAACTCACACAGGCACATCCAGCAACCTAAAATAAAGCATTTAGTTTTTTTCATTTAATTTTCCTTAATTATTGTTCCTGGTCTAATGGGTTTTTTTCCCTCACAGTTCTAGACGTCGCACTTCCAGCTGATCCTGACCCGGAGCCCTGGTTCTGGATAGAGGATCAAGGTGTTGAATATGTTTTTCATATTGTCACAGAACCGTTCCTCGGTTACAATGAGGAGATAGAAGTAGAAGAAATAGGGGTTGACTATGAGGAGGTAGAAGTGGAAGGAGTAGTGGTGGACGAGTATGAGCAGGCGGAGATGTGGCCTTTTGAGGGGGAAGATGATGATTTTGATGAAGTCAGGTCTTTTTCTGGTGAAGAAGATGACCACCTTCCCCCACATCTTCGGTTCACCCAGAGGATTCCCCCCGACTTCAGACTCCCGTTGAACCACGAAGAGCCAGAAGAGTCCCTAGAGTGCCAAGAAGACCGCTTCTCCAGGAGGAGGAGAAGAGAGGAAGACGATGAAGAGGAGCTCCCCTGGAAGAGGCTTTGTCATGACAGGGATGTTTAAGAAGAGGAATTCTGGCAGGATCTGGCAGGTCTAGGGATGCCTTAGGTAGCGTCTTGCACCGTGGCTTTTATTGACCCCGCTGCTAGATTTTGATTTAAGTTTTAGATGTTAGAAATTTCGTTTAGCACTGACATCTGAGCAGGCACTGAGGACATGACAACCATTTAAAAAAGGTGTGGAACATGAGAGCTGGCTAAGGCAGACATAATCTAGCATGCTCTACATCTTATGTCAGAGCTGGACAGTCTGCCAGCTAACAGAAGGCAACACAAACAAAGGATTGATAAAAGAACCAGATTTGAAAAAAAGAAACACAGCATGGAGGCAAATGAACAAAAAATAAAAACACCAAAAGACAAAAAATGAATCCTGGTTGAAAACAGATGAACCACAAGGAGGCAAACCAATCCAAGGAGCAGCTGGACATCACTGCTGAGGACAACAAAGGAGGTCAAAGAAAAATCTTAAAGGTCTAAAAATGGAGGTCACCTAAAGTCTATAGGCAGAGGGCCAAGGCTGTAGTGGAGACAGATTATCTAGAGTAGGACGATGCTGCTGGGGACAAACTGGATCTAGAATGGAACAGTGGCACAGCTTGTGGTGGTCATCAGTGGAACTGGTCTCTGCGATGTTGGTGAGAAGGTAAAGAGACGATGCTTGGAGGGACAAACTGATTTCAGAGCAGTTTGAGACAGAGGACAGGACTGATGTAGGGATTTGGGTTGTGAGAGGAGCCGACTGTTAGAAACAGCTTTCAGATGCGACTTGGTCTACTTCTAGATGTTCCTCTGGTCAGTTAGTTTTCAGGCCTACTTTGAGGGAAAGGAACCCTCTGCAGAAATATTCTTCATATGATCTAGGCCTGTTCTGACCGCAGTGGACCTCTTCTGTGTTTTTTGAATCCCATGTTGGACCGAGCCTCTCCAAGCTTTGGGCCATCAGAAGATGCTGATGAGATCTGCAGCGACCAAACCAGAGGAGGATCATCTGGGCTGCTGACCTTTACAAAGAGTGAGAGCATGTTCAGTAAGGAGCAACAATAATCCATCTTTTAAATAGAAAGTTAACATTTCAGGTGGCCTCACTTATTTTTTCATGTATGTTCAGACACTGTGGACGTCCAAAAGCAGAACTTCTGTGAGGAACCGGGACATCCAGGATGGTGAGGAGCTTCCCAGTCCCCACCTGAGGACGGCACAGAGAAAGACTGGAACAGAAAACACATGGAGTAAGACTTTATGAACACCACAAACCGAAAACTCAAGCTTCCCAGGCCTGATTAAAAGCTAACAGTCACTGAAACACAGAAAGGCCAAGATTATGATGAAAACAACATCCTGCCCAGATTTAAACTTGGTTTCCAGGAAATTCATTTGTCTTCTTTTTGCAGGGAAAGCAGGTTGAACATGGGAGCAGTTTTCTAGCAGCCGGATCACATTGGAACAGAGTCCATCCACACGTGTTTGGAGGTATGTTGGTTGCTATCTGACTAGAGAAGCATCACATGCAGACAGTTTCAGACTCTGAGGAGGCTTTGCTTTCATTGATGAAGGAGCTGAAGAAGAGGACGGAGCACAGAGACAGCTAAGGAGGAGAAACATGGCTCCTCTATTTCTCTCCAACATGCTGGAGTCCTGGACTGAAAAACGTTGACGACCCTGCAGCTAAACCATCAGTCTGCTCCACCCAGTAAGAGAAGATAACAAACCTTTTTTGCTTCCAGATGTTCATCAGTATTGGTGGAGATATTAAAAACAGATCCAGAACAAACAGATTTAAAAGATACAACCATCCCATCAAGGTGGTCTGACCTTTAATCTTTATCTTTCCATCATTAATTGTTCACCTTCGTTTGAATCTCTGTAACCAAAATTTACCAGAACCAGAAGTTCTGACTTTTCCATTAGACCACAGATAAAGAGTTAGGAAGCAGCTTCTGATCCAATATGGGAGAATTTCCCCCTGGTTGATCTCTGAAGGGTTTTTTAGAACTTTTTAAAGCAGAGAAACGACCGACTGAAGACTTGCAGCATTTTCAGGCATTTTCTCCAAGCATCCATTCTCTACAGTTATGGCTTCTGTTAACTTTAGCTTCCCCCTGTGTGTTTCCCTCTTCTCTTGGTCAAAGTTACACCTCTCCCAGTGTTCATGTGTTTAAATGTCACAGACTAGCGTGTTCGTTCACTAACTCCTGTTCTTCTTTTCCAGATAAGGTCATCTGCTCCTTGGACCGGCGCCTCTGTGTCTGTTGGACGTCTGCTGTCCTGTTAAAGACCCGCTCGGCCGCAGTAGATGGGCGCTGACATGGAGCTGCTGGAGGTTCCTTCCTGCTTAAAGCTGCTTTTCCTCTCTACTGTCACCACTTCACTGCTCAGGAGGAAGGACTGCTGTAAAATTAAAGACTGGATGTGATAAGCTGAGCTTCCTCGGGTTGAAGACATTTCTCTAAACGCCATAATAAGCTGAATTTATTTTTACCATGTTGTAAATAGGATTGGGCTGGACTGTATGTTTGTGTTTCTAATTGATTCTGTGTTTCTGTTGTTTTCTGTTACATGTTTTTGTATTAAAGTTGTCATGTAAATTGCCTTCAGATGACATTTGCTGGGACTTGTTTCTATTTTACAAGACTGGATTATAATAAATTCCCCTACTGGGTCTGTTTCTGTTGAAGGATGCTTCCTGTCGTTCTATCTTCACATGTTATTTCTCACTATAATAAAGGTTTGATTGAAGTCATGTGAACAGGATCTTTTTGTCTTTATTTGTAAAGTGTCTTGAAATAAGTGGTTGTAAATTGGTTCTTTATAAATAAACAAAAGTGAAGTCAACTGGAGCAAGAGTTTAATATTACTATAGTACAGCGCTTTGGCAGATAGGTGGTTATTATTGTTTCTCTGTTGGGGGGTCTGACCTGACAACATGTTAATAGAACAATTGTTCTTGTCACCTTGCAGGGTCGAAACTAATTAGCTCTACAAAAGGACAGTGAGACGTTCCTCCTGCAGTTCTTCTGATTTTAATGACCTTATAGACAATCTGGGAGTTAAGCAGCAAAGCAGACAGGACACATCAACACTAAGCCTTACAAAGAAAAACAAACAGAAATGGGAGGATAATTAAAGATGAATGTAAAGGAAGATAGTAGGAACTAAATGTTAAATGAACCCAAAGGCAAACAGCTTTGCTCAATTCAAACAAAACTTTCTCCAAAGGTGATTTTTCCTTCTTTAAACTATACATACTTGGTCCCTCAGGGTTGCATAGCTCACTCCTTTTAACAGACGCCATCTAATTAATGTTTCAGACTCTATATTCTATCAGAGGAAAAGGGGGTAAAGGATTTAAATGGATTGATGATCCTACACTCACATTAAAACTGGTCTTAGAAAAGATAAAAATGGAGTCAAATCAGTCTCAAAAAGATCCACATGTGTACAACAAGATATATAATTGTGCATCTCAATTTACTAATGTGTATCACACAAAGCTCAAATGTGTACCCTGACATTTACAATTCATGCATGTGCAGTGTAATATTACTCGAATATTATGAATGGTGCAAATTTGAGAAACTGTTAACACATTTTCATACTATATATAATTAGGGGGTCCCTGCTCCATCTCACCATCAGTTTGGGGGTCCTTGGCCTGGAAAACCTTGAAGACCCCTGTTTCAGAGGCTATCCCAGCAAATACCAAGGGTGTGTATGGAAAACTCTCAATGTGAAGAACAGACTCATTTTCTGACATTCAGGCTCAACTAAAAAATGTCTGACTTGAAGTCAGATTTATGAAAAAATATATTTTTAAATATAATACAGCCTACCTCTTTTAAATATTAATGTTTTCATCTGCATGCAAATAAAGTTATTTGCATTTCTTCAGTTATTATAATATATCATATAATTTGCCATGTCAATCCAACACTTCTGTTTTGTCGTGGTCAGTTATGGAAGTAGCCTACTGCAGAACAAATAAACCTAACAGCCAAAAAAACAGCTATCAGTCTTTTTTAAAAGGCATGTAATGATGCTTATAAATGTCAGGTGAAAATGCAGTGTTAGTAAAGTAAAATCCTCCTGACAAAAACTAGGACTTTTGCATGGACAAACCAGTGAAGGTCAGTAAGTAAAAGATGAGATTATCCATCCATCCATTTTCTGTCTCTCTTATCCCAAGCTGGGTCCTGGTGCCTATCTCCAGCTGTCTAAAAACTTCTCTCCTAGAGTGATTTTTATTTGTTCTTTTTTTCACGGCACCAGTGGCTCATTTTTAGTGAACAGAAAATATACAGTTGCTAAAAAATCTGTAATGACATCTGGAGAGAACAGGCGTTTTAACGTGCGTGTGCTATATTTAGTTTTTCAGAACGGTACAATACAACTGCAGTACTCAGAAGACACAGCAGATGGCAGTATAACAGCTTCTCCATTAATAACCATTGAACAAAAACTCCTTCATATTTCAACAACATCCATATGACATTAACATGTTAGTATGGAACAAATCCCTGTTGAATGTTTTTGATACTTTAAAGACAAAAGGGGGTTAAAACTAACACTAGTTGTGTGATCATAATTTGTGTCTTATGAAGTTGCCCTTTTTTCTTGGTATTCAAACTCAGATGTATTCATAATTGGAAGAAAGTTTCCAGTTTTCAGATTTTTTTCCAAAAAGAAAAATAATAAAGATTTAATTAAATTCAAATTGTGTATTTTCCCGAATTTCTGCATAGTATTGATTGATCTAGTTCAGGTTTAATCATCAAGTGGTTTAAATTTCACAGTCAAGTGCCCTTTAAATTCGTAGGGAAGTCATATTTAACTGTCAAATCATTCTGGCTTACATGTGTATATAAATGTACTCTTTATCAGACTATATTGTCCCAAAATCTAGAAAATTTCTATTTAATGAAAGATCCTGTCTTAAAATCTGTGGGGTTTTTGTTGTCTTATGCAGGCCAGTTAGTTATACGTCAGCTTGTACACCTAAATTCGGCCAATCATATATCAACGGTCATCTGTCAATCAATTTTTTTTGGTCATAGCATCTTGATTAATACGTCACAGCTAATATACGCAATAGTTGAAATAAGAAATAAGAGTAATCGGAAATGCAACGATTTGGAACAGCCGTTTCCCTTCGACTTTAACATGGGGCCATCCTGTCACTGTACATGCCGCTGTTGTCTGGGCTTTTTCAGGTCAAATTATATTCTGGCAGGGCTTCCCTCTGTCACTGGTCTTCTTCATACCTTTTATGGATAGGAACTGTAGGCGTAGCCAAGGGCCAGTTGGGTCCAGTTTGTGAACCAGCAGATATTGTCTCTGCTTTTTGAAGATGACATGGTTCGTTTTGTTCAAAGCCAAGTGCGTTTTTTTTTTTTCTTTCTTCTTTTCTCTTCCTCGGTGGGGGGGAGCGGTTGCGGGCAGGTCGGTGTCTGGTGTCCGCTGTCGCATTGTGGGGGCTCCCTTTTTTTTTTTTTTTTTTGGGGGGGGGGTTGGCATGTCTGTTTTCTGGGGGGGCGGGCGGGCCTGCTGGGTGGGGGTCCTGCTGGCGGCGCGCCGCTGGTGTGTGGGGGTCCGGGCGGCTCCGGCGGGGGTGGTGTTGGGGGGCCGGTTTGGATGGGCTGGCTGCGCTGGCTGGGTATTCAGGTGGGTTTTCCCTCTTGGAGGCATGGCGGGGCTGCTCTGTTCCCGCTGATCGCGGCGGGTGGGGCTGCGGGGCGGGTGGGGGCTTGGAGTGGCTATGGCCGGCGCGTGTTGGGGGGCCGGGGCGGCGGAGCTGCTCTGGCGGCGTGTCAGGGCCTGGTGCGGGCGGCGGGGCGGCGGAGCTGCGCTGCTTTGGCTTCGTCCGGTGGAGGAGCGGCGTGGTTCGCTCCGCTGTGGCTTTGTGCTGCCCCTCGGGCTGCCGGGGGGGGGGGGGGGGGGGGGGGGGGGGGTGGTGGTTGCGCCGGCTGCGGTCTGCTCTTCTTGCGGTTTTGCGCCGGGTGGCTTTTCTGCTCTCGGGCTGATTCTGTGCATCGGTCTTGGTGGGGTGGGGCTGCACTTTTGGCCAGGGGAGCTTTGGGGGGGTCCCGCGGCGCTCGCGGCCGGTTCGCGGCGGATGCGCGTGAGCCCCGGCCGCCGGCGGGGCCACCTGAGTGTTTTTCCTGGGTGGTGCGGTCGCGGTGGGTGTTGCGGCCGGTCGCCGGGGCTTGGTGCCGGGGGGCGGGGCGCGTTTCGGTGCTCTGTGGGGCTGGGGCGTTTCGGTCGGCGCCGTGGGGGGGCTGGTGTTCGGTGCCCTGCCCTACTTCAGGGTGGCCGGCTGCCGGCGGGGCCCGTGGACTCGTCCCCGCGGCTCCCCGGGGCGCCGGCATGGCGGTGGCTGGGGGGCTTCTTCGTGGCTGTCTCTCCTCCTCCCTTGGTGGGGGTCTGATTTCCTTGGCTGGCCCCGCCTTGGTGCCTTCGCTTCTGGGGTCCCTTTGGGCGCCTGGGGCTTTGGGTCTCCCGGCGCTGGACTCGGTGCTCTGGGGGGTGTGCCTCTCCGGCTCTCCACAACCACTATTGAGCATTTTTTCTATGGTTAAAACTTTTCATGCACAAGTTCACCCTCACAAACAACTACAGGTGCTAGGCTTCAGGTACTTAGAGATTCACTTCCAAACAGAAACCCCACATTCATGTCTTCAGGTAACACAGAGTACATGTCAGACTTAATAATATTACTTTAGCAATAGTTTCAAGGTGTTTGCTTTATTGTATGTCTCGTACCATGTCTTTTGGTTGTGCTGTTCTTTTTTTTCATCTCATTGCAGGTGATGAAGCAGACTGAAAATGTTTTGTCATTGTCTCCTTGCTATCTCCTCTTTCTTTCATCTTTTGTCCTTTTTTTTTCTTTTTCTTTTTCCTTCTTCTTCTTCTGTTTTTCTGCTCTACTTACATTGCAGTGTCCATATGAACTGTAAAACTCCCTGCATAATTATAATAAAGCAATTTATATACATGAAACAAGTGGAGCAGTATGGCAATTGCCATACCGCTACACTTGTGAAAGTAAAATCTGTTGGGCTCCTTTTGGCATCAAGACAATTATTCTTATTGCCACCTTGCCAGACAGGACACTGTAAAAAAAAAAAAAAAAAAATACTCCCTGGGAGCCTCTGGGAGCCTCCTTCAGGAGGTGCTCCAAGAACTTCCCACCAGGAGGAGGACCAGGGACAGCCCAACTTCTTGCGCTTCCCTTTAATGAGCTGGAAAGGGTGTATAGGAGGGGGAAGTTTGAACATAAGATCTATATCCAGCCGTTCAGCAAAGATACTGCTACATGGCTTTACATCTTACTTTTGTCACGGTTTGTTTGGAGGTTTTTATGAGGACCCAAATGCAGAGGCTGACAGGCAGAGGTGAATTCTTAAAAGGTTTAATGAAAGATCAGGCAGCAAAAACAGGTATCCAAAAATCCAACTTAAAAATCCAACACAAACCAGAACCATGGAGACATCAGGGGAAAACCATCAAGGAGCCAGGGTGAGAAAAGGTAAGACGAGGAACCAGCAAAGATGGACTGCAGAGGGAGTGTATTTATGGCTGACTGAACAAAGGTAGGACTAATGAGCTGATAAGAAGCAGGTGTGACTAGAGCTGATGAGGAAGCCAAGGGAAAAGAACACAAGGGGGCAACAGAGGACAGACAGAAAAACCTAAGCAACTTAAACGAATCCAGACACACCAATAAAGCTAGTAAACAAGGAAAAAACTGGCTAAACTTGAAACTGAAAACTTAGAGAAAAACAACAGAACCAAGATCGTTACAGAGCCCCCATAGGCGGATCTACTGGGGTGGCATAGGGTGGCAAATGCCACCGTAAATGACAGCCTTGCCACCCCTGCTGCCACCCCAGTTGGCTGTAGGGGTGGCGAGGCTTATAAATTATGGATAATTTGAGAATTAAGACCGCTAATTTCCAATGTCGGACTGCAGTGAATGCAGCACAAGATGACGCGAGAGCGACTGAGACTGATTAGTTTTGAAAAACCGAATGGGGCAAAGCGAGGGAGCCAGGGGTCACAGGGAGAGTAGACACGGGATGACACGGGCTGCCGTTCGGATCTCCTGGTCAGACTGCTTCTAAATTGGAACGAAATTTTTCTTTTCTATGTCGACATTATCTATCTCCTGCCATGCTCCAAAATTTTACGGATGCTGCATCCGTAGGTTTTGGAGGGTTCTTCAGGACAGGTGGTTCGCGGGTTCATGGCCTCTTTATTCACACCCAATTATCTGCTTGTGTGAGGTCTACCCTTAGCTAGCTTGCCATCGTGGGGCTTTGGGAAGGAATCGCGTCCGCCCACTGCGATAACTTCGTAGTAGTTGAAGCCACTAATAAAGTCACTCCTCCTCCCAGTCTCTCATGCCCTTCATCAGAAGCATCACTGGCAGCAGTCACTAACGTTTCATCATCTCGGCGCATCATGTTTCAGGCATTCTAAGCACTTTCATTTCGCCCAAGGGTTACCTACATCCACTCATGGTTCCTTCACCACCTCAGGATACTCTTAGAATCATGTGGCCTTCCCTCTAGTAGATAATCTGGGCATTCGTTCTGGACCGAGCAGCTGCATCGCAGCTACTTGCGGGGTTCTGAGGCTTCCCTCAGCTCTGGGCCGATGGTTCATCAGCCTATACCTCATTCATCTGCCCAGAATTCTCACCAATTCTCGCAGCTCAGCGCTCTCTCTGCCTCTAGGTAACTCTATTACAAATACTGGTGGTGGTTCAACTCATTTTCATAATTTTCTGACCTAATCACGACCATCCTCTAACTCATTTTTCTACTCCCACTCCTTATCAGTTTTCTTCATTATTCCCTGCTTCATGCAGTCTTCCATGCTGTTTCCTTGCTATATTCATGCTGTCTTCATTCTGGCTCGCATTCATGCAATCTCACCTTTATGTCAGGCGATTACATGCATTCTCCTGTGTTTTACGTCATGTCTGGTCTGTGTCTCGTCATGCATCTTTGACACCATTAGCATGCATTTCCTAATGCATCAATTGTTCATATATGTTATCATCCGCAAGAATCATCCGCAAGATCATTATCAGACTCATCCGCAAGATTCATTATCAGACTCATCCGCAAGATTCATTATCAGACTCATCCGCAAGATTCATTATCAGACTCATCCGCAAGATTCATTATCAGACTCATCCGCAAGATTCATTCCCTGATGCATCACATGCTCCCTATCTGTGTCTCGTCGTGTCTCGTCATGCATCCTTTACGCCATTTTGCATGCATTTTCAATGCATCAATATGCACCATGTCTGCGTCTCGTCATGTGTCTGTATCCCGTCATGTTATATGTTCTATATGGACTCATCCGCAAGATCATTATCAGACTCATCCGCAAGATCATTATCAGACTCATCCGCAAGATTCATTTTCAGACTCATCCGCAAGATTCATCATCATCGTCATCATAATGGGATACATTTTCGTCATCATCATCATCGTCATCATCATCATCCGCAGGATTCATCATCATCATCATCATCGTCATCCGCAGGATTCATCATCATCATCGTCATCCGTAGGATTCATCGTTATCATCGTCATCATCATGGGTAAGTCATCATCATGGGTAAATCATCATGGGTAAATCATCATCATCATCATGGGATCATCATCATCATCATGGGATCATCATCATCATCATAATGGGATCATCATCATCATCATGGGATCATCATCATCATCATGGGTTCATCATCATCATCGGATCATCATCATCATCATGGGTTCATCATCATCATCATCATGGATTCATCATCATCATCATCATCATCATGGATTCATCATCATCATCATGGATTCATCATCATCATGGATTCATCATCATCATCATCATCATGGGTTAATGATCATCATCATGGGTTCATCATCATCATCATCATGGGATCATCATCATCATCATCATGGGTTCATCATCATCATCACCATGGGATCATCATCATCATCATCATGGGTTCATCATCATCATCATGGGTTCATCATCATCATCATGGGTTCATCATCATCATCATCATCATGGGTTCATCATCATCATCATTGGTTCATCATCATCATCATGGGTTCATCATCATCATCATCATCATCATCATCATCATGGGTTCATCATCATCATCATGGGTTCATCATCATCATCAAATCATCATGGGTTCATCATCATCATCATGGGTAAATCATCATCGGTAAGTTTTCGGCGTCAACCGTGGTCGCCATCCTCATCAACAACCTGGCTCGGTAAGTTGTTCGCAAACCTTCTCAGCATTTCATTACGCATTCTTTATTCTGTCCCTAGTTTATGCCCTACGAGCATACGGACTCTCCGGCCTCGACCTCGGCTTTTTGGGGGAACATCCCTATTCACATTCATCTACTCATGCATGTTAAAGCATAATTCAGCATGAATGTTCCTGCCGAGGTCTGAGCGCCAAAGACTATACTTTCTTATCAACAAATTCTTCTAATTATCTTTTCTCTCTGTGTGAGTTTTTCAGATTGAAATGAAGCTCTAGCGGAAGTTCAATAGAAGAAACTCTGACTTACCTCCATCAATCAGAAGCTGATCCGTCTCTGAAGCGAGCCAATCAGCTTCGAACTACTCCACCACGAAGCCCAATCAGCGTCCTGCTTCCACTTTATAAACTCCCTCAAATCTCACCCCAGCCGCTATCCTGCAATCGCAATGTCGGATTTCGATTCAGACGACAATTCACCCACCTCCATCCCCTTCTCCGCCATCGCAGCTGAATCGTCCTTCATGACACGACTTCACCTCAACCTCATCAGAGAGTATTAATCCCAGTTGTCACCATCCCTCGTCTCATCGCATTGGTCCGGCAGAAGACCACCATGTTGAGCCCGGTTCTGCCAGAGGTTTCTTCCCAAAGGGGAGTTTTTCCTCTCCACTGTCGCTTCATGCTTGCTCATCATGGACAGTTCACGGTACCTGCATCAGCAAGCAGGACCTCTATATCCCGAGTCTGAGTGAAGCCCCGGCGTCAGCTCCCTCAGTCTTCTAGTCCCACAATTCTGCTCAGCAGATCACCTTGTCAACCAGCTCGGATTAAACCACCACCAGTTTCAGGCCGGGGGGAACATCCCTATTCACATTCATCTACTCATGCATGTTAAAGCATAATTCAGCATGAATGTTCCTGCCGAGGTCTGAGCGCCAAAGACTATACTTTCTTATCAATAAATTCTTCTAATTATCTTTTCTCTCTGTGTGAGTTTTTCAGATTGAAATGGAAATCGCCGCATTCAGCTGTTATAGTCATGTCAACTTTATGTTATGCTCTCTGCTGAGCCTTTACAGAGATGTTACATTTTGTTTTGGCACCAGAGAAAATCTGATATTTTCTTAACCTGACTCCGCCAGATGGATTTGCTGAATTTGCTCCGCATATCCATCTGGAAACCTTCCGTTGAAGTAATTTTGGGAAGGGGCGAAAATACTGGTTTGCTGATTGGCCTATGTTGGTGATAGATGGGCCAAATAAACCAATAAGATCAACGAAGCATATGACGTACTAACAGAGCGACGACGAAAACACAACCACAAACCAGGCTACTCTTGCCGAAACCAGTCGGGAGAAGAGCAAAAACATCTTTTCCTCTGAGAAAGGCCTCCAGAGCAGTGTTTTGAACTTCTTTCAGTGAAGAAATACTCTGTAATTCTGATAAAACTTGCTCGATAGCCACGCTAACGCTAGTTTCATCGGCTGAAGCCGCCATGTTCTTTAGACTGAACTGTGGCGCTTCTCGTTGCGTCACACCTCAACCCGCCTCAAAGCCAACGCTGATTGGATGTTCGTTTGGTGAACGGCTTCAAATTTTCTTTAACGGAGAGTCTCCAGACTGATATGGGAGTGAAACCTTGAAAGCTCGCAAGATCAGGATGGTCTCATGAGGCTAATATTTCCTTTGATAAAACCAAAAGTATTAAAAGTAAAGTTAAAAATGTAATACTGGTGTAAATCCTTGTTTAATATGAAGCAGTGTTGTTGTTTCTTTTTTTTCTATATATAGTATGAAACTATCCAGAAATGACCCGTGTGAACCTACTCACAAAATGTTTGTACTTTTTCAGACTGGAAGCAAAATTAATTTTTGTTGTTGCTTCTTTTCAGATTTGTGGAGATTTTGATGTAACGTACCTGCCTTTTTGTTGATTTGTTGATACAGCAGCTCTATCTACAGCATATTTACATGCATGAAATGTCCCTTTCATGTTGCCTTAACTGCTGTATGACAAGTTACTGAGGAACAAATGTGGTAAATGTGTGCTCAGAGTAACCAATACATAGATGTCCAGTACCTTGTTTGGGTGCCTTGACCCTTTTATTTCTAATGTGTATTTATGCTCACTTTAGTACAGCTCAGTCCATAGATCTATGATGGGTAACTTTTTCTTTTTTATAGTTTCTTCTCTGACAGTCAATCTCACACATCTGTGACTCAGCGCCTGTGTCTTACCTTAATACCTTTCCTGTGATAATGCCCCTCTAGAAGCAGTGTTATCATTCTTCTATCTCCTATTAAGTGAGATCACATTGTACGATGTATTTCTAATATGAACTGTTTCACATGAAACACTTACTCTACATACTATTCTCACCAAACTGTGATAACTGTGATTAAATTCAGTGTAAACAAATGCCACATGTTGCCACCCCTCAAAAATTCCTGCCCCCCCTCACGCCACCCCATAAATATTTTTCTAGATCCGCCCTGTGCCCGCTTAAAAATAACTTAAAATGCTGAAACCTGCCAACAAAGCGTGTTTGCTTTCATTATCCTGGTGCCTGCAGTTTGGATTATGTACATGAAAACCGCTTTCCAGCCGCCACGGCGAACCGCAAGGAGGCGACGGGGCCAGAGGCTGCTGTTGAATGGGAATACTACTGACAGTGCACCACCGGAATGTGGGGGTCTGAGTGGCTCCGACAGAAATAATATTGGAAGGCAGGATGGTAATCTGAATGAACTGACTGCACTGATTAAGTTTTCAGGTGGATTTTCCCACTTAAAAATATATTTAAACTACTTTATTCCCACTGATCACAGCAAATATAGCTGCAAGGCAAAGAAAGGATAGAGTAGCTCCGCCCAACGTCAGACCCACTTTTGCAATTCAATTCAATTCAATTCAGTTTATTTATATAGCGCCAAATTCACAACACATGTCATCTCAAGGCACTTTACAGTTCAACCAGATCATACAGTCAAATTGATACAAAGTTTTCTATCTAAGGAAAACCAGTTGATTGCATTGACTCATTGACTCAAATACAATCCCCCACACTAAGCATGCTTGTAGCGACAGTGGAGAGGAAAAACTCCCTTTTAACAGGAAGAAACCTCCAGCAGAACCAGGCTCAGTGTGAGCGGCCATCTGCCGAGGCCGACTGGGGTTCAAGGAGACAGAAGCAGAGATACAAAAAGCAGCTGTAAAAGGCGGCCCCGTCCAGGAAACACACAGCCAGGCAGACGAGCTCCAAGGCAGCTCCCATGCCAGAGGACGAAGAGAGCACATCCACTCAGTCACGGTCAGAGAAACAGGACCACACTGGAAAACAGGCCGATCTCCAACATCTATAAACAAGGGTGTTGATAGAAGCAGCACAGCTGATGTTTCTTTCCAGGATGACGTCACAGCCAAACAGGAACAGACGAGGCAAAGCTACTCTGAGGAAAAGCAGAGAGAGCAGAAGGTTAGAGATTGAACTAACAGATTCTGCAGAATAGGAGAACAGAGAGAGAATGAAGCAGAATGATGAAATGGGGGTCCCTATGTCCTCCAAAAGTCTAAGCCTATAGCAGCATAACTATAGAGATAGCTCAGGATAACCTGAGCCACCCTAACTATAAGCTTTATCAAAAAGGAAAGTTTTAAGCCTAGCCTTAAAAGTAGACAGGGTGTCTGCCTCACGGACTAAAACTGGTAGTTGGTTCCACAGGAGAGGAGCCTGATAACTAAAAGATCTGCCTCCCATTCTACTTTTAGAAATTCTAGGAACCACTAGTAAACCTGCAGATTGAGAGCGAAGTGCTCTGTTAGGAACATAAGGAACAATCAGATCTCTGATATAAGATGGAGCTTGGCCATTTAAGGCTTTATATGTGAGAAGGAGGATTTTAAATTCTATTCTTGATTTAACAGGAAGCCAATGAAGAGAAGCCAGGATAGGCGAGATATGATCTCTCTTTTTAATTTTCATTAGAACTCTGGCTGCAGCATTTTGGATCAGCTGAAGGCTTTTAACTACAGTTTGTGGACTTCCTGATAGTAAAGAATTACAATAGTCCAGCCTTGAAGTAACAAATGCATGGACTAGTTTCTCAGCATCACCCCTGGACAGGATATTTCTAATTTTTGCAATGTTCCTCAGATGAAAGAAGGAAATTCTAGAAACCTCTTTGATATGGGATTTAAATGACAGATCCTGATCAAAAATAACACCAAGATTTTTTACTTTATTATCTGAAATCAGTTTAATCCCATCCAAATGAAGTGACTGGCTAATCAGTTTCTTTTTCAGAGACTCTGGTCCAAAGACTATAACTTCTGTTTTGTCTGCATTCAGAAGCAGAAAGTTAAGAGTCATCCAGGTTTTTATGTCTTCAAGACATGCCTGTAATCTATGTAATGGGTTAGCTTCATCTGGATTTATAGACAGATATAGCTGGGTATCATCAGCATAACAGTGGAAATTAATCCCATGCTGTCTAATAATTCTACCAATTGGGAGCATATATAAAGTAAAGAGAATTGGTCCTAGCACTGATCCCTGTGGTACTCCACAGGTAACCTTTGAGCGTGTTGAAGATCTATCATTAACATGAACAAACTGAATTCGATCAGATAGATAAGATTTAAACCAGTCTAGTGCTGTTCCTTTAATTCCAACAAAATATTCAAGTCTTTCTAAAAGAATATTATGGTCAACTGTATCAAATGCAGCACTAAGATCCAACAGGACGAGCACAGATACAAGTCCATTATCTGAGGCCATGAGAATATCATTAGTGACTTTCACCAGAGCTGTTTCAGTGCTATGATGAGCTCTAAAGCCAGACTGAAACTCTTCAAAAAGTTCATTATGGTGGAAGTGATCACAAACTTGTTTGGCAACTACTTTCTCAAGAATTTTGGATAAGAAAGGAAGATTGGATATAGGTCTATAAAGTCATCTGGGTCAAGAGACGGTTTCTTAAGCAGAGGTTTAATTACAGCAACCTTAAAAGCTTTAGGTACATATCCCTGTAACAGAGATAAAGAATCCCATAAAATCATTGCTGCTAAGAGCAGGTGGAATGGACGGTTCAACAGAGCTATGGCTCTGGGTGAGTTTGGCAACTGTATTAAAAAGAAATCTAGGATTATTCTTATTCTCCTCTATTAATGAGGAGAAGTACGCTGCTCTTGCTTTACAAAGGGTCCTCTTATACAGCAGTAAACCATTTTTCCAGACTAGGAAGGACTCTCGCAGGCCTGTGGAGCGATATTTTCTCTCCAGTTTCCTAGCATTTTGCTTCAAAGTACGCAGCTCTGCATTAAACCAAGGAGCAAGCTTTCTATTTTTAACGGTTTTCATTTTCAAAGGAGCTGCGTTGTCTAAGGCAATACGCAGAGAACTAGCAACCCCATCAACAAAATCATCAACCTGTGAAGGGGAATAAGCTAAGCTTTTGCACTCTGCAGCACTGCTCAGCGACACAGAGGAGAGAGAAAGTGAAGCAGATTCTTTAAAATTTATAACTGCACTATCTGATAAAGATCTACTGAAATTGAACCTTCTTTTGGGGGAGGAGAACTCTGTTAAAGTAATCCTGAAGGTTATTAGAAAGTGGTCAGAGAGGACAGGGTTGTGAGGAAATACTGTTATTTCTTCACATTCTATGCCATATGTCAGCACAAGATCCAAAGTATGAAGATGAGAATGCGTGGGACTATTCACATTTTGAACAAAGCCAATAGTGTCTAAGATAGCATTAAAGGCTGCTCTTAAGCTATCGCCTTCAATGTCAGCATGGATGTTAAAATCTCCCACTATGATGACCCTGTCAGTATTTAATACCAAATCAGAAAGGAACTCTGAAAACTCATCTAAAAATTCAGAGTAAGGACCTGGTGGACGATACAAAGTTACAAAAAGAAGAGGTTTTCTTGCCTTGAAATTTGGATCAGGGAAATTAAGGGTTAAATGTTCAAAAGAGTTGTAGGTATTAATTGATTTGGGAGTAATCAGTAAGTCAGACTGGAAGATTGTTGCTACTCCCCCTCCTCGCCCAGAACTTCTGGGGATGTGAAAATTTAAATAGCTTGAAGGAGTTGCCTCATTAATGCTCACATAATCCTCTTGCTGCAGCCAGGTTTCTGTAAGGCAAAACAAGTCAATGTGATTATCACAAATCAAGTCATTAACTAGTAGACTTTTAGAGGAAAGCGATCTTATGTTAAACAGACCGCATTTAATTGTTTTAACTTTTTCCCCAATTGGAGTTATTTTGATTTTAATTAGATTATCATGATTTACTCCTTTGGGAATCTTTGCTAATTTATTAGATTTTGGTCGTGGGCAAGACACTGTCTGGATGGAGTAAAGAGTGGGTAACAGTAGAGAAGCTGCAGAGATGTGTGTTAAACTACAACTCTGCTTCCTGGTCTGCACCCTGGGTGGTCAGGGTTTTGGAGGACTAATAAATGTGGCCAGATTCCTAGAAAGAAGAGCTGCACCGTGCACCGTGCAGCTTTGCTGCTCTGGCTGCACGGTGACAACTGGTAGACAACTGGTACAAGCAGCAAAAATGAAGCAACAGACACGTCCGGTGTGAACGCAGCATAAGGAAGGAGTGACTTGTTTGTCTTTTATTCTGTTTCACTGTTGCTTTCTGTGCTGTGAACAAACAGTGTTTTAACAATTAACAACTTTAAACTGCGGGTTAAAAAACCCCAAAAAACCTCAGGTTTAATTGTGCAGCCGCTGCCAACTTTGACCATTTCTGCCAGGTTTACCAACACTGCATTATCCATTTTGTGTTCAAGAATTGTTTGTTTAACAGTGTTCTACACATACAGACATATATACATACACGCACACACACCTAACATATATATATATATATATATATATATATATATATATATATATATATATATATATATATATATATATATATATATATATATATATATATATAGGCAGGCCAGATCCACCCTCTTTTAGTAACAGTGTGAATAAACAGGGATAAATAGTTTTTTGATTAATAATTAATAGCTCTGCTGATAACATAGCCTAGGTCACTAAATTGGTATGGATACCTGGATTTTAACAGCTGGTCCAGGAACCATCCAGAGGTGAAAGGCATAAACCCTGGTAAGTAAGCAAATTAAAGCTACAATTATTGAACTAAGAACCTTAAACTGGTTTCACCTCCGATTTTGAATAAGTTAAATAATTAAATATAACTCCAGTTCTAGTTAATAATTTATTCATTATCTGCAGGATATCATTTTTGCACAACAGCATCTTCCAGCTTTTTCATCACCATCTAATTAATGCAAATAGAGTCAAAGTTACTAGAGAAACCTCAGGGCTTGATGTTAACCATTGCCCGATTGCCCGGGGCAAGTAGTTTATTTGTCGGGAGAATACAAATTTCATTGCATTTGCCCGCTAGATGGCGTGATTCAGCTCTTGGGGAATTCTGAATTCTGGAGAATTCTGCAGAGCAGCAGCTGGATGATGAATTTAATCTATACTGTAATACATGCTAGATTAAAAATGATCAGTCAAGGATTAGGAAAATAATAATAATAACTGTATGCAAACAGTGTAAATATTTCTATCATATGGCAGTCTTCTGTACAGTGGTCATACATTAAAAATGTTCATTAAATTTTTTCTCTTAGACATTGGAGTGGTGCATTAAATGTTATAGAGCTAAACATGTTAAATTGGTGAGTAGTGGTAGTGTAAGTTTTTTACCTCTCAAGTTTTTTTTAGGTTTTTAACATTACAATTTATATTTTTCCAAGCACACAACAGTTTAAAGCAAAGTTTAGTTTGAAAAGAATGTGCAGGAAGGATGAGAAGCATGTTAACACGGTAATGTAGGCTTGAGTTCATTATCTGACGCATGCATATACACACCAGGAACCTGGAAACTTAAAAAATGCTGAAAGACAAAAAAACATTTAAAAAACAAATATGTTTCATTGATATCTATACAAAAATAAATATTAGGAACTATATTTATGAGACATTATACTGGGCAAGTAAAAATTATTTCTGGGCAAATGAAATGTGAAAGCCACTTGCCCTTCGTAAAAATCCTTGACGTCATTACCAAACGTACATTAACAAATATTTTAAGTATATAAGCATAAAAACTTTGTTCCTTTGTTAAGTAGAAATGTCGGCTATATTAACTTTACTGGAGTAATTCTTTTTTGGGCCTTTTTTTTTTTTACTTCTACTCTTTACATTATTTTGCCATTTTCTCTGCTTTCTCCTCCTTATCTGTCAAAAATAGACTTGTTACTTTAGTTTGGTTTAAGTTCATGTTCATTATGGCCTGTTAGTATATATATAAAAAAAACCCATCAAAATGATTTGTTTCATCCCTAAAATTTATTTCTTTGTCGTTGAACTCGGTGCTGCCCCAACTTGTTGTTTCCCTCGTACCAAAATAAATAGTTTTCAAGATGATGTACAGTTAAATCTGACACTATTACCATTAGTTATAGAACTAAGAAAATGAAGTATAAGGAAGTTATCATCCAGAATTGTAGAAAATGCTCCTTTAATAGTTTGGCGCAAGAAAACTTCTATCCTTAACATTTTTCCCACATTACTTTCACTTTCATAATTTAAGTAGTTTTAAAAATTGTACTTTTAGACTTTTACTAGTTGAAAGTCGTAAGGAAGCAGCTGTTCCAACCGTTGCATTTCCAAATTCTCCCGAGTGGTGGAGACTTTACACGAGTGAATAAAGTGAATGTGATTGGTCGTTTATCAGGAGGATGAAGGATTGTTGTGGCGGAAGGTTCCTAAGCAAGTTTGGTTGTAGCCGGTTTGTCGGAAGCATCTTGCTAACCAGTTAGCAACTTAGTGCTAGTAGGTTCCCAATGGGAAATTATATTGGGACCAAGTAGCACTAAACTGGTGACTTAGAAACGACACTGTCAAGGAACGCTATGGACAGCGGAAACATGCAAGAGGAGGAGAGTTTAGTGTCGGAGGTCATGGATGAGTCTCCTCTGTCATCCATTTTTTATTTAGAGGAGGAAAGCGGGGACAAAGATGTTGTGGAAGAGGACGCCAGAGCAGCAGAAGCTTGGTTTGGTGTAGAAGGCTTACAGCCGTACATGTTTGAGCCCTTGCCTCACAACGCTGCCAGTTCTGTTAGCTCTACGAATGCCGAAGACACAGACGTCCATCTGAACACTGGGACGAAACTCAATGGGAAAGGAAATTTTTCTTATTTCAACTGTTGCGTATATTAGCTGCGACATATGAATCAAGATACTATGACCGAAATAATTTGATTGACAGATGACCGTTGATGTATGATTGGCCGAATTTAGGTGAACAGGCTGACGTATAACTAACTGGCCTGCATAAGATAAGAGAATTATTTTTTAAACATAAATTTTCAAAATTTTGGGACATCTTCTGATAAACAGAACATTTATATACATATTTAAGCCAGAATGATTTGACATTTAAATGTGATTAAGTGTTTTTAAACAGTAGGATTTAAACTTCTACTTGATTAATAAACATTAATACTTTGCTCTGCTGTTCAGCCATTGTGTAAGAAAAAACAACCAGGCGGAAACACCATTTGTTAGAGAGAGGCTCCCTGTGTTTACACCTAGGAGCTTTCTCTCTCTGGTTCTTTTTCCTGTAAAGAGATCACTTGGGACAAACTCTTTAAATAACACTTCATAAATTATATGAAGTTTTTTTTTATAGAAATTGTAATCTTAACCAGATCAGAGAAGTTGCTTAGGGTTACAGAAGGTAGCTGCTTACCCCCTGGCTCACCTCTCAGGAAGTGGCCCCGATAAACAGTTAAAAAGGCATTTCATACATCTCCAGTCTGTCACATCATCACATCATTACACCATGCACTTTAGCAGATGAGGAGACATTCATGGCTCCAGCCTTATCAAAATATTACACTTTGTTCTTAGCTGAAGGACACCGCTCTCATTCCATTTCCAAATCTTTGCCACGTACAAAATGAAGATTATAACTGTATATATCCGGACAGAGGGACTGTCTTAATTAGATAAACTAATTTGGAAAACATCAGTTCTGACATGCAACAGGCAGCTAATATTAAGGTGTAATAAACTCACACATCATCAATGATAATTATCCTAACAATTCGATATTGGTTTATCACATATGGTTGACTGAATTACTGGATTTGTCAGACACCCCCCTTTAAAATCGACAGTTCTTCACCACCTCTCAGCACATTGAGAAACTGGATGGTCAGTAAACCCACTTTGCTCCTGCTAGTTTTCCTCTGTAATGCCGGGGCCAGCTGTCTGCAGAGCTACAAAAGTATTCCCCTCAGCAGCTTTATAAACAAAACAACTTTTGATTTTATTTCCTCACTTAAAAAGAGCAAAATGATTATAAATGTCACTGTGCTCTGTGTTGACTGTTGCTTCCATTTATTTTGTAGTTTTTTCCCTTTGTGCTCTTTAAAGAACCGCTGCCTCAATTTTTGGAATGATTTGGGTTTTTTTTGGCTCTGGAGGGCTGGATGAATGAATGCAGCAATCCAGATCAGGCTCACAGGCCTGGAGTTTGATACACATGCTATTTGCATAATAAACCGTCTGCCCTTACAGCAGAGCCAAAGCTGCCTTCTTTCTAAACACACACCTTCACACAGAATTCTGCCAATCTGCTGATGTGGCACATTGATTTTAGTTCTTATTAATTTGATAATGCAGCATTATTACTACAGGTGTAGGTTTTCAAGTATTACCACAGGGATCATTTTTATCCTTTCCTGCTTGCAGAAGTTGAGTGGGAGGGTTTTTGTCTGGAAGCTAAAAGCTAAGGTCCTGAAAATGTGAAAGCGTTTTCCTCTTGGCTGCTGACTGACCTGATATTGCGCCAGCGCCCCTTGCCTCTCCTGTTCCAGCTCTTCCAGCTGTTTCATCGCAGCCTGCAGGGCGCTCTCCTTGGCCAGACGTTCCTTCTCCAACTCCTGTTTCTCCGCCTCGGTTTCAGAGATGGCCCGCTGCTGATGCAGGTGGATCACCTCCAACTCTGCTCTCTTCTCAGCCTCCTCCTCAAGCAGCCTGCTCCACACACAGACATGCAATGCAGTTAATAGTCTCATACAGGGGCAGGAACATAGGCCAGTAAAATAAATCCTAATGTCGTCTATAATTCTCTTCTTGACGACTTAAAATTGAAGCTAGGCAGAGGCAGCTGAGTCCGGGTCCAGTGTTTTTATTGCTAAACACAACACATTTACACTGAGCTGGTCACCGATGAGCCGAAGCTGAACAAATGGTGAACACAGCTCCCTTTTATACATTTCTTATCGGTGGAAAACCCCCTTCAGAACATATTTCAGTCTTTGGTAAAGGTCACATTGATATTTATCTGCAAAACACGGTGACATTCATAGACACATCTCATTCTTGTGAGAGCAATCTCTCAGGTCATGAAAACATCTGGTGCATTCAAATCAGAAACTTATGACGGTTTAGTCACAAACATGTCAGAACACATCTTTCCCTTGCTTCAAGCCATGTCAGTCTGGCCTACTGCTCCCTCCTTGTGTCTTAGTCAAAGCATCACCCTTTCTGGGACCATTACCGCTCTGTGTGCCTTGAAAATAACAACTCTTTTTGTATGGCCAAATTTTGCTGAGCTGGGCAACCTTGAGATGTCAAATATTTCATTTTTATTGAGTGTGCTTTCTTATCACTAAGGGGCCTCAACCCTGCGTTGTCTTGCAGACTTCACTCCTATTGGGAACAGGTGCAACAATTACACATACTCACTGCTCTGCTTTTCTCCTCTCTGGCCTTGAATGGCTCCATTCATTGCTCTGTTTTTTTTCTTTTCCTTGAATTGCTCTTATAACAGTATTTGGGAAAACAACTTTAAACTTATAAAACATTAACTTTATTTTATCTTATGATTAGTGCAGATTAATACACAACATTCCCCCCTTTTGATCCTAAAAGGATCAATTAGTGATTATGCAGGTGATAACTAATCTAAAACACCTTAAATGTGAACTCACCCAAGTGACAAAGTTTATATATATATATATTGTGCACACTAAACCAAACGTGAGATTAAAACACACACCATATAGTAGAAGTGAGTAATATTTAAGATGGTGGTGTTCTGAGTAAATATTAAAAATAATAAAATGCAGAAAACAGAAAATACAAAAACAAAAAAGGGATCCCCCTCTTGGCTCCCTTAAGAGGGCCCTCCTCGTTGTTACTTTTTTGTAGCAAGATTTTTAATTCTGTTTTCCAGCAAGGCAAATCCAATGCCCAAGCACATC
>NW_024038409.1:0-54900 GCF_016077235.1 Cyprinodon tularosa | reverse complement strand
TGGGGTTCGGACAGATTTGTTACCCCCGAACAAACCTTTTTCCTAGCTAAACGATAAAAGATATCGACACACTTCCTTCAATGTGAGTGCTAGGAAGGTCTGAGGAACAACTTCCACAAGGCTCGTGTTGCTACGTCGAACGGTTCCCGAATGGGAGCGATACGAAAAAGTCTGTTTTTTTGAATTTTCAGTTCGGATTTTCAGAGAGCTCTCATTGGATTTCTATTGGAGAAGTTTGGACTTCTTCGTGGTCTGGGCCAAACTGTCGGAAAACCGTAAATGTCACACGAATGAGGGTTACATTTCCTGAATCCTGACAAAAATCCCTACGTTTTGATGTAAAATTTATCTAGATAGAGTAAAAAATGAGCGAGTGAGTTGAAGCTGTTCGGCATGAGTGAAATGTTTGAAAACGCTAGAGTGGCACACTCTAGCAGCTGAACATTCCGTCCATAGACTTCCATTATAAATTTGAAAATCTGTAAAAATTGTTTAAAAGTTTGAAGCTTCACTGAAGCAAAACTGTAAAAGTTAGCTGAAAGCCGAGTTAAACAGTAATAGCAGAAAGATACGGAAACATTTTAAAAGTTGAATGGTGTTTCTAGCTGAAAGTATGCTGAAGTAGTTAAAGCTCAAAGTAGTTGAAGATTTGCTGAAATTTTGTGGAAATTTTCTGATTTTACATTCATTCCTATGGGAGCAAAAAAGGCATAAAAAGTTAAATATTTTAAAAAGTATAAAAGTTTAAAAAGTAAAAAGATATAGCAGAATTGTACTAATTAAGTTGAATAGTTTAAAAGTTGAATGGTTGAAATAGCACAAAGTATGAAGGACTAGTTAAATGACAAAGAAAAACGGAGCAACCAGAATAAGAATAATAACTAGAAAAAGTTGCATTTCCTGCGAAAATGCAGTGTGAATGCTGTACGCTAAACTGTAAGCTGTAAGGTTAAAATGGCAGAAAAAGGCTGAAATTTAAAGTCAAAGCTGCTGAAATGGTATGGAATGGCAAAAAAAAGGTCTAATTAGTTTCATAAGAGTAGCTGAAGACAACAGCAGAAACATGGCAGACATGTTATGAATTAACAGCAAGCAGAAAAGCTTAATGCCTTTCCAGAAAGAGAGCAGAATCAAGCCAAAATTGGAAAAAATATGCAGAACTTTTATAAAATAGCAACAACGGTAACATAAACAGTAAAAAAGTTGAATCTTAACTAGTTGAAGACAAAAATTAGTAGCTTAAGGATAGGAAGATAAATGTTGAATATGTATAAAAGTATTAAAGTCAGAAATCATATGTGGAAAAGTAAAGATTTGTAAAACAAAATTTAAATTAATTAAAATGTGTCAGTTGATCAGCAGAGAGAAAACAGTGTCATCCTTAGAATCTTGAAAATCCACAAACCAAAGTACAAGACTGACCATAAGAAGCACAGGAAGGACAGAGAGAGAAGCTTATAAAAAGAGAGTTAATAAAACTTAAGGAGCTGAATTTATCAAAAAATCTAACCTGCATGTTATGAGCCGCTGTGTTGATGACAGCACAGTTGGCAGGCTTAGGCTGCATGTTACGAGGTTAGCAGATGCTTTATTACAGTGTAAATCTTAGAACCTGATTAAGAAATATGCACTGAGGTGTGTGGTCAACAGGCCTTGGTAGTGTAATTTGAAGAAATTGGTTGAGTTTGGGTCATAGCTACGAGCCATACGGCACAATGATTGAGTGTATGTAAGAAAGAGGCTTTTATTTTGTAGAGTCCCTTTAGTCTTATTTTGAAAGTCTATCATGGATGTGTGTCAAGGGAAGGGTCATGCCCAGCAGTGATATAGAATCCATTTCTAAATATGAAATCACTTGTTTTCCATGTTATTGGGTGAATAGATGCTCTGTTAGAGCGTAAATGGGAGACTTTTATTGTGAAATTCACTCCAGGGTATGTTTTGAAAAGGTCCCTAGAGTCTAATAGAAACAAGCTGGTAGAGTTTGGGTCATAATGCTGAGCCATTTGCATCAATTAATACACAAGTATAATATAGAGGCTTTTATTTTGTAGGGTCACTGGAGTCTTATTTTGAAAGTCTAGCATGGTTGTGTGTTGAGGAAAAGGGTCAGACCCAGCAGTGACACTTGATGACTTTCCAATCATTAAATCACTCTTTCCCCTGTTATTAGGGCAGTAGATGAAGTGGCAATGGGAGGCTTTTATTTTGAAATTTGCTGTGGGGTGTGTTTTGAAAACCCCCCTAGAGTCTAATTTTAAAAAAAGTGGTTGAGTTTGGGTCATAATGTTGAGCCATATGCTGGGAAAAAAATATGAGTTTAATGTAGGGGCTTTTATTTTGAAGGGTCCCCGGAGTCTTATTTTGAAAGTCTATCAGGGTTGCGTGTGAAGGGAAGGGTCATGGCCAGTAGTCATATTGTATCCACTTCCTAATGTTAAATCAGTGTTGTCTCCCTCCATTAGATTAAAATGTGCTGTTTAAAGTGGTGGAGGTAAAATCTGTTTGAAGCTCGGTTACCTTGACAACGTTAACGAGCCTGTCAGTGACAGAGAGAAACGCGCATCACTTTCGTTCCTTAGTTCTCAGGCTTTTTTGAATGGGATTATCAGCTCCGAACAAACAAGTGCTGAAGACAAACCGTAAATGGTATCTAAAAAATTCTTTCAGTCTAAGCGAGAGCTATCCTTTGTCTCCGATTGGGGTAACTTTCATGGCTGTAGCTCATTCACAACCTTAATGGGAAGGAGGAATAAAAAGGTTTGAGAAATCCTGCTGGTCTCATTGAATAACATGCAGCTTAATGGTAGAGCAGAACTCTCAAAAGCAAAACTTTTCCTCCGAACAAACGAGCGGTGAGCCAAAACCGTATTAGGTATTCAAAAAATTCTTTCGCCGTGAGCGTCAGCCATCTTTGGACTACAACTGGGGTGACTTTCATATTTCTACAATATTTCGTCTAGGCGTGGTGACGATGTAAAAAAGTGTATAATTGTCAAAATCCTGATTTTGGGGTTCGGACAGATTTGTTACCCCCGAACAAACCTTTTTCCTAGCTAAACGATAAAAGATATCGACACACTTCCTTCAATGTGAGTGCTAGGAAGGTCTGAGGAACAACTTCCACAAGGCTCGTGTTGCTACGTCGAACGGTTCCCGAATGGGAGCGATACGAAAAAGTCTGTTTTTTTGAATTTTCAGTTCGGATTTTCAGAGAGCTCTCATTGGATTTCTATTGGAGAAGTGTGGACTTCTTCGTGGTCTGGGCCAAACTGTCGGAAAACCGTAAATGCCACACAGATGAGGGTTACATTTCCTGAATCCTGACAAAAATCCCTACGTTTTGATGTAAAATTTATCTAGATAGAGTAAAAAATGAGCGAGTGAGTTGAAGCTGTTCGGCATGAGTGAAATGTTTGAAAACGCTAGAGTGGCACACTCTAGCAGCTGAACATTCCGTCCATAGACTTCCATTATAAATTTGAAAATCTGTAAAAATTGTTTAAAAGTTTGAAGCTTCACTGAAGCAAAACTGTAAAAGTTAGCTGAAAGCCGAGTTAAACAGTAATAGCAGAAAGATACGGAAACATTTTAAAAGTTGAATGGTGTTTCTAGCTGAAAGTATGCTGAAGTAGTTAAAGGGCAAAATAGCAGAAGATTTAGCAGAATTTTAGCAAAATGCCATTCATTTCAATGAAGCAAAAATTTGCAGAAAAAGCAGAATAATTTAAAAAGCAAAAGAGGTAGAAGTACAAAAAGACATAGCCGACATGTCCTAAATGAGCTGAATATTGTGAAATTTGAATGGTTGAAATAGCACAAAGTATGCAGAAGTAGTAGCGTTACAAAAAATGGTCGGAAGAATAAAATAATAAAAAAAATAAATAAAGAATAAAGAGAAACAGGATCTCAATAGTGTGAATGCCTACAGCATTCACACAATAAATATAAACAGAAAAACAATAAGTGGGAATGCATAAGCATTCCCACTTGATAAGGAAATATAAGGGGAAGGGAAGGTTATTCAGGTGAACGGTGAGATAGGACGATTTTACAGAAGGATGGAACCAATGCTAAACAGGAAGGGTTCAAGGAAAAAAGCATTGAAAGTAGGAGAGAAAGTAGGGAATGAGGAAAAAAGGAAGTAAAGTGTTGACTTGCCATCTCTATTGCAGAAGAGTCATGTGTAAAACTAAAAGAACTAGAATGACTTGTCTACATATTTGATTCAGCCACTGTAGGGTTGATCCAAAGACAAACTGAGTGGAATCCAGGCTTCATAACTAATGTCCACCTGTTGATATAGAAACTCTACAGTCAGACTGAGTAACGTTCTCCATTTTTGTGTTTCCTACCTGCAGGCGTCTCTGTCAGCATCTCCACCTTCAGTCTGGTGGCCATCGCCATCGAGAGGTACAGCGCCATCTGTAACCCTCTGAAGTCCCGTGCGTGGCAGACCCGCTCCCATGCCTACCGCGTTATCGCTGCCACCTGGGTGGTGTCACTGCTCGTCATGGTGCCCTATCCCGTCTTCAGCACCCTCAAGTCCTTCCCCAAAACCAACGGAACCGTTGGCCACATGTGTCGTCTGGACTGGCCCAGTCAGCGTGCCGAGCAGACCTGGTGAGAGCAGCAAATGCTAAAATATAAATAAATATGAAATGACTTGTTTTTAAATGATTTCCAATGATTAGGTAGACTTTCCCCTTACCCTCAGCAGAGATACTTGGGTAAAAGTGAGAGCAATATTTTTACCTTTCTCCTGCCTCCAAATGGGAGGAGGAAACACTTAAGGCATATCATGCTATTTGCATGTGTGCTGTCAGTAGATGTACCTTTGGAACAGGGCAATCAGATGACTTTCAACTGATTGCACAATTTTAGAGAAGAAGTTACATGCTGATCAGCTCATTTTGGTAATTGCTCTCCGGTTTCCTGTTCAAACAGCTGGTAACCAGGGCCATCACGGCAGATATTAACTAAGCTACAGCTTTAATAAATCACTGTTGACTCTTTCTGTGTTCCTTTACTCCAATAAAGAACAAGATGCAGAATTTCATGCACTTAGGATGTGTAGATGTCTTATCTCTCTTATTTTACCTACAGTGCTATAAAAAAACAAGAATTTCTGTTGTCATTCATAACATTCTCACTATGGCATACGCCCCTTGCCATATTCCAAAGAAGCATTTATCTCACTACTCCAATCCTAATTGGCTGGTGATTGCGACCACTGAGTCACCTATCCTGTAAGTAGCATGCACCATGATGCAGCATCATTCAAAAACCTCTTCTTAGATGGAGAAATATTTTTAGCTAACTCTCTTGGGTTTGGCGCTAGCTGCTACAACTCAAGTCTTCACCATAGTCTAGAGCAGTTGTCTTCAATGTTTTCCAGGCCAAGGACTGCTAAACTGATGGCGAGATAGAGCGGGGACCCCCTAATTATATATATTGTATGAAATAGTGTTATATCAAACTGGTCTTATAGTCTCTCTATTACGTAAAGTAATTCCTCCCTGGGATTATTAAAGTATTTCTGATTCTGATTCCTGGTTGATGGGACAGGTGTTGTGAATGAAACGGTGCCCCGCTTGAAAGAGCTCCTGTGTGTCACTGAATGTGTGCATTGATGACTGAAAGACATCTTCTGCCTCCATTTTTCTGTTTACTAAAGTGTGTTGCATTTATATTAATGTGTATTTAAAGACATTTCAATTTGTGGAAAAAAATTGCAGGGGGGAATCTAAAAAAAAAAATCGTATGAACTAAAACTTTCGCGACCCCATGCAGTACCTCTGTGGAGCCCCTAGGGGTCGCGGACCCCTTGTTGAAGTCCTCCAGTCTAGAGCTATTACCACCTATATTTTCACACCAGCTAATATTACCTGTTCTGGGCTTTCACACCAGTCAGCTCAGCCCTTTTCTTCTCCAAGTACGGCTAGTTAACTAGCTGCCGAAATGCACCCTGCTTCCTCTCACACCAGAGGAGATAGCAAGTCAGAGGCTCACTTTTGTGGGTGCGGGGACAAATTTTCGGGCAAGGACCCACATGACATGTCATGGTGGAACACACCGCGTGGCGGTTGATGCCCCGGGTTCATGTACGGACTGTTCCCGCTTCACAATGGAAAGAGCGTTCGTAGACGGCTAAAATGCTAAGTTAGCCTCTCCGGCAGAGACCCGTATTTGTCGTCGATCGGATAGCTACAGTGCTGCATAGAAACAAGAATTTCGGTTTTACTTATTTCTTCTGTTTTGACTGGGTTAATTTTTGGCCTCATGTAAACCGTTAAGATCAAACAAAAAAATTCAACATAAGAAAAAAAAAAAAAAAAAAGTACATACAATAAGATTTTTAATATCATTTGATTTTTTTTGAAGGAAAAAAGTCATAGGTAATAGTGTTTTGTGAAAAAGGGGTGTTGAGTCTTTTACATCAAGGTGAAAATTTTTTTAGCCATCTGTTGTTTTTTATAAACGCATAAATGGTTTAAGGTCAGAGCATCTCAACTGGGTTTCAGACTAGACTTTGACTAGACCACTCATACATCTTCGAGCCATTCATAGATGGACTGGCTGGGTGTACTTTGGATTGTTGTTCTTAGCAGAAATAATAGTTTCATAATTTATATGAGGTCACACTGGTACCGAAGCAGCAAATCAGCCACGGACCATCACACTACCACCGCCGTGTTAATTTGACTGTCTTTACAATGTCCCATTTGGTTTCTACTTGGTCTCTTCAGTCCAAAGATTATTTTCAATAAGTCTTGGTGATCATCAGTATGTTTGTTGGTAAATCTGAGGCAGGTCTTTCTACTTTGTGTGTCTTGAAATCTCCCCCGGATGCAGTTTTTGCCCAGTTACTCCCTTACGGGTTCACCAGTGTTCCTCACGTTCTCCATTTGTGGATAATTGTTCTGACTACAGTTCACAGGAGAACCAAAGGCTTACAAATAGCTTTATAACTCTTTTTAAATAGATTAATGATGATGAATTTGGTTGTTGATTTTGTTCAGATCAGTGTTGTTTATTTTTTACCTTTTTCAGCCTACTTTGTGTTGTCACAATATTATCTTGATTTTTCCAACTCTTTAAAACTCAAAAATGTTTCCTTTTTTTTAGTTAACTGGCAAATCGAAGCTAAATTATAATTTAAAAATTAAATTTTCTCATAGTACAAAGTTGGTTTGGATAGATATTTTTTCCTAATTAGATTTAAAAAAAAAAAACTTTCTCACAATGTGATAAATAATATTTAATTACCAAGTTGGTAATCGATTTGATGAGCTATTACATACGCATATAACAAAAAGATTAACATCCATATCAACTCTCTGAAAAGGAATAAATAAAAAATAATAACAAATAATCCATCCTTTTACGTTCTGGTGCTACTGTTTACTAAAAAGGATGATCAATAGTTCAACTTTGCATCAATCTAATTATATTATTACTAATTAAACTGATGAATTATTAAACCTCTAGGATCTAACCATGTTATCCGTCTGACAATGAAATAAATTTATTGATCTAAAATGTTTAAGTGTATCAAAAAGACAAAAATGGAAGAACTCTAGAAGAATTCTTCACGACAGCACTTCGTGTACCGCATCCCTTTGTCTCTTTACGTCAGGTAAACAATCATTCCAGTGTCAAGCACCTTGTTTTCCCTCTCCAGCAAAGAGCTCCTGAATCTGTCATAACCTTCAACAGTAGGAACCAGTAAAAGGAGCGTCACGCTAGAAAGTGTCACAGTGAATTAAATCCTGGTGTCTTTGTGAAATAGGTGGTGCTTGAGGTGGAGTGATGCATGAGCAGCGTGTAAGGCTAGCCCACAGCTGGAGCTAGTGACCTAATGCCTGACGTACCAGTGGGAGTCAGCCCTAGTTTCTCTACAAGTCGCCAGATGGTGGTTTGAAGTTGCACTGAGACTGAACAAAGTTGATATGCATCTGACTAGATTCATCATTTTTAGGGCTGAGGGCTCTGTGAATAAGATGTCGTTTGTCTTTATCAGAGAAGACATTTCTAACCTTTGAGGTCTTGCAAAATGTAAAATGAATAGTAAGTCAACAGCGATAGTAATAACAAAACTTAAATCAAATCTTCCTGACAGCCCGG
The DNA here is from genome assembly GCF_016077235.1 of Cyprinodon tularosa. Taxonomy (NCBI): domain Eukaryota; kingdom Metazoa; phylum Chordata; class Actinopteri; order Cyprinodontiformes; family Cyprinodontidae; genus Cyprinodon; species Cyprinodon tularosa. The sequence goes on along the minus strand of NW_024038409.1, from coordinate 46,773 downwards.
ATGGACAAAAGACTCCAGCTCCAAATTGCCGTCATGTAACAGACGATCTAAAAGCAGCACAGAAACTGAATTGTGGCGACAGATCGTTTATCTTGGATGTTTTTTATTAGATCTGGATTCCGATTGGACACATGAATGATGGGTGAATTTTTTCTGTCAGAAACAGTTTGTCTTGGTAGAGACGGTACTGCTTTACGCCTCAACCTCAATATATTTCCAGGGAAATACAAAAGCATATAAACCATTTGAACTTTTCTAACTTTTTTACAGTATAAGCACATATTTCAACTAATTTCAATCGGACTTATAAGTGACAGACTGAAACAAAGAGGCACAGAACATATATTTGCTAGAGAACGTCTGAACAGCAATGTTCTAGTGTTTCCAATTATTCTCTATTGGATTTGGTTAGGGCTGCAACTAACGATTATTTTAAAAATCTATGAATCAGCCGATTATTTTTTCGATTAATCGATGAATCGGACAAAAAATATTTTTTATATTAACCTCTTTATTCCAAAATAAACATGTTAGACAGAACAAACAAGCAGACAAGTACAGGTTGCTCATTAACTGTACTGGTGCAATATGAAAAATAAATGTTTGTGTTAAAACTACGCAAACTTACATGAGAAATGTAGCTGTACATCCACAAAATATAGGCTACTTTGTTTCATAAAGCGCAAAAAAAGACATTTTTGTTTTTAAAAGCCCCTAAGGGGTTCAAACAACAGGCCCCCCCATTTCAACAAATGAGTTTCTTTTAGACTAGAAGAGTTCTGCCTTTTAAGACAGGAAAGTATAGCAGTTAAAGTTGCTACTTGAGAAAATACTGAACCATAGAGATAAGAATAGCCCTGTGATTCAAATCATAAATTGTATTTGGAATAAAAATGAGAGAACTAGGGGTGGTAAAAAACACATCCTCCAAAGACAGATATTTACATGGGAATGTGGCAGATAATTAATTGACATATTACTGATCTTGCTGGATTTTATTCTGCTTTACTTCCATAAATTGCAGGATCTTCTTTACTTTATCTTTGCCAGAAGATTTAAACTTTAAAAGCCTTGCCCTCATAATTTGCAAGTTAATTTATTTATAAAGAAAATATAAATGCTGCTTAAGCCAATTCAAATGAAATTAAAAGTAAAATAAGTAGTCAACCTTATCACTGTCTGTAACCTACTAACAAGGTAAGGAGGGCATCAGATGAGCTACTTGAGAAACTAACGTAACGTTTCCCCACTTTAAAACCAAACAAACATGGTTACTCATCCTGCTGATCAGCTCTCTTCACTGCCATCGAAGGCTCCAACGTGTTTCCTTTTCAGGTGCTGCGTCATAACAGTGGTGCTTCCGTGCCATTTTCATTTGTTTTGTTTTTACAAAAGTTGCCTGTTACGACTTTTTTCACTTTACAAAGCGCCGGCTATTTTAATTATTGTGATCAATTTGCGCCGTCAATCCCGGGGCATGCGCGCTACATTTGCAGTCTGGACGCTGAGGGTAAACTCCTCACTAAAATCCTGTGGCTCTGACTGCAGCGCTGAGAGGGATTCCTGTGGGAGAGGGAGAAAGGGGTTGGGATGGGGGAGGCGCCCCACGGCAGGCAAAAGCCGCCAGTGACACCGTAAAAAGTCGCCAGATTTGTCGCTAGTCGCTTTTTTGAAAAATAGTCGCTGGAGGGGTCTGAAAAGTCGCTGAGTTGGCAACACTGCAACTGCGGCGCTGACTCTGCCATATTTTTTTTCTTCCCCCGGATGACGGCGGCGGCGGATGACGCATTGATCGCGCGACACAACTAATCGATGATTAAATTCGTTGCCAACGCTTTTAAAAGTCGATTTTTATCGATTTTATCGATTCGTTGTTACAGCCCTAGATTTGGTGCCAGGCTTTGACTGAGCAGTGCTAAAACAAGAATATGATTCTAATTTCCCTGTTTGCACGCTCCAACAGCTTTTCCTCCAGTTTTAGGTCTTATCTTCTCATCAACTCTGACTATTTTCTTTATCTCTACAGAAGAACATTCCCACACCAAGACACTGCCAGTTTAGACAACTGACAGTATCGGTTTAGATTTGTTTGGACGTCATGCACTTAGAGAGAAGGGATAAATCACCTATCTGATCAGAGCATGGCTTTTTGCAGCAAGAACAGTTTTGAATCCGATTTTGAATCCAGGCTTTGTTTGTTTTTTTACATATGGAATTTAAAAGTTCTCCCTGTCTTTCTGTTGGTTCTCTCTGGGAACTCCACCTTCCACAAGACTGTTATGAAAGAATGAAAGTTCATCATCTCACAATGGAGAAATCCCCTGAGGGGAAAGGGAAGTGACATAATGCAGAGGTAGGCAGTGTAGTGGCGATTGTTTGTCAACTAAACATCCAATAAAGTTCCAATAAGCCACTACTTAGGCAACCTGACTCCGCCAGATGTATATGCTCCGCATATTCATCTGGAAACCTTCCGTAGAAGTAATTTTGGGAAGGGACGAAAATACTGTTTAGCTGATTAGCCTATGTTGGTGATAGACGGGCCAAATAAACCAATCAGATCAACGAAGCATATGACGTAACAGAGCGACGACGAAGGGGAGCCAATTGATAGATCAAACTCTTGCCGCAACCAGTCAGGAGAAGAGCAAAAACATCTTTTCCTCTGAGAAAAGCCTCCAGAGCAGTGTTTTGCTCTTCTTTCAGTGAAGAAATACTCTGTAATTCCGATAAAACTTGCTCGATAGCCACGCTAACGCTAATTTCATCGGCTGAAGCCGCCATGTTCTTTAGACTGAACTGTCGCGCTTCTCTTTGCGTCACACCTCAACCCGCCTCAAAGCCAACGCTAATTGGACGTTCGTTTGGCGAACGGCTCCAAATTTTCTTCAACCGAGAGTCCCCAGACTGATTAGCGAGTGAAATTTTGAAACCTCGCAAGATCAGGATGGTCTCACGAGGCTAGGTAACAACAGCTCTTAGTAGCATGAATAACGGGAATAAAAAGTTAGGGATATAAAAGAATCTGAAACGAATGACAAAAAAAAAGCCCCTCAAAAAGAATATCTACCATAAATATATAGTATAGATATTTTTGCACATGGCTATTTTATAGTATTACTTATTTATGCTTATATTTATACTCATTATGGAGTTAGCCTCAGTCTGTCTGGTTATTAGTCCTATGTGTCCTGGTTCCCATTATAAACTGGACACTTTTCCACGATATACCCCTGATAAGGTGATAAAATTAATACAGTTAATTAAGTCGATGTGAAATAATTAAAATAAATTATTATTACTCTGGAGCAGGATTACAGTTGGGAGTTTTATGAGTTATAAAAGGTGGATGGATTTTTCTTGAAGATAGATTAGGAAGAAACGGTAGGAAACAGATCGCTATTCTTCACCCACTATGGGTGGTAATAAAAACAATTAAACCAGGAAAGAAGGTGGAGACTATGTGATTAGACTGACTTCCCTCACTAAAATGGTTTCCTTGTCATTTAAAATAATGTCACCGCTATCTGCTCGCTGGTTTTGATGAGATGGGAGGAAGAGTAAAGTTTATGGGAAATGTCAGGAGAGAAACAATTACAGCCGCTACAGTCTGAGCCGCTCAGTGTGAGGGAAACCTTCCATCCATACAGAGTGTACGCTCTCTGTGGGCCGGTGAAAACAGCTTTGTTGTTTAAGATTGTGGAGTAGGCCTGGATTAATACGATAAAGCAGTACAAAGTGTTTGAGAATTTAGTTATAGTCCTCTAAGATTTTTTTAAAGACCAGGAGAAATGTTGGTCTCTGAAGAATAGCATGATAAAAATAAAGAAAAGTATAAATACAGCAAGAGTGTGTTCATCTCTCCCCTTAACAAGCTTGTGTTTTCTAACTGTTTTTTTTTAGCCGTCTATGAGAGCCCTGGGAGAATAATTAGTCAGCTTGCTGAGATGGAGGTTGAGGATAAAAATGAGCAAAGCTGGGATAGAGTTGATGTATCTCTCAAATGACCAAGGCTTAAAAAGCTCTGTGATGTGAAATGTCATTCATGATACCACGTTTTTCAAAATTCGCTACATGACACCTGACATACAAACGTGCTAAAAAAGAGACAAAAATTGTAAGCAGTGTTGAGTTTAAGATTTGAAAAAAAGTAAAAAATCACTTTGCATGTAGATGACATTCAATTTGCAAATCCTCCACTTAAAAATGTGGGTAGTTGTGTCATGATCTGCATATTGTTGAAGGCACATAAGCAAAAATCTCCAATCTCTCCCAAATCTCTGCGCCTTCTTTGAAGATCTGCTCTGCAGCTACAAGTCAGGTTGCACGTGCTTTAATCCGTGCAAACCTTTTAAAGATCATACCCAATTATATTCCTGTCTTCCAACAGTTTAAGACGGCTGATATGACGACTTTACATTTATTAGGGTACTCGTTTAAAGGTTGCTACTATTAATTCTCATAGGATGATTCCTGTGCTTCTCTCCCATGGATCATAAAAAGTCCTTGAAACCGTTCATTCATCCTCCCCATTGGATCTTGTTAAACCATGAGATTGTCATTCAAGCTATCAGACAGATATCCTAAGGTTAAGAGAAAAGAAACAAATGACTGGATTGTGGTACATGGTGAGCCAAGCATGACAGCACTTTAAGCTTTGCTGAATCAGCAACAACTGAATGGGATTCAAATTTAGCATTTTTTAGGCCCGAGCAGCAAAGCGCTGCAAAGGCCTGTTGTATTTTGAAAGTTTCTTCTTCTTATTATTATTCTTTTGGCACTTTGAACGCATTTTACGGGGACTTCGCATATTCAAAAACTCAGGAAAACATGGCAGTAAATTGTCCCCCGCGTGAAATAGCCGGTCTATAATGGAATCCAAAATGGCCACCCCCAAATAGGGAAACTGTAAGTCACAGAGATTTGAAATTTGGCACACAGGTAGATCTCCTCAAATCATGAAAAAAAGTCTCTTGGAGGTATGCCCTAAAACCCAGAGGAAGTCGGCCATTTTGGGTCAAAGTGCGATTTTTGGCCATTTTTCATTTGTTTTGCTTTTTATCCATTTGTAAAATGGATAAATCTCTTGCTCCCCTATGCTGTTGCAGTATGTTCACAATGAATGCTAATTTTGCAGCTGGAGCAAAATATTTCTTTGTCGTCTCTATAAAAAGGAGTGCTGTGTAGCAAATCAGAGCAAGGCGAAGGCGGCGAATTAAGGCTCATGCCCCGATTTTAGCAAATTTGCCGATATTAGATCGTCTCTACGTCCACAAAGTATGCAACTTTTGCTACATTAACATAGCGAAATCCAATCGGGGCCTAGATATGATTGTGACCTGCAATGAGTAAGACAGTGGAGAAAAGCTTTTAAATCAAAATGGATTAAGCTGGGCATACACTGTGCGATATTTTCAACCGTCGCACGCAGCTACGGCTCAAACTGTGTGAAGAAACCACAGGTTTTAAAAGTTCACAGCTCACAATGCAGGTTCTCACACTGTGGCCGACACTCTGATGCGATCTACCTGCTCAAACTGCACGTCAAAAAACACACGTCAGACTGAGCGGTGAGAGATCTGGAAGAAGAACTCCCTTATTTGCACATGCACAGTCCTCGAGGTTGTGGTAAATCGGCTAGTAGCTCTGCGTCCACAGCAGGATTTGTCCACGAACACCTTACGACGGCTGACTGAATTTCAAACATGTTTGATTTTCTCTCGACCTTACGATTCCTGATGGAGACATGGTCGTGAGAGGCTAACCGACCCTCGTTAAGCCCTATATACTAAACAACGCAGGATGCATGATAAGGCTGAAACTCGGCACTAGCAAAAAAAAATTCTCGCACTACGTGAGAATCGGCCCGAAAAGGGCAAAAAAAATAAATCATACAGTGTATGCCCGGCTTTATCTATAGAAGAACGGTTTTTAGTTCCACCTTTGGAGAATAAATTGAACCCAGTGTCGCCGACAGCTTTGTTTGTGTTTCAAAAGTAAATAAAAGCACTTTGAGTCCCATCATGTCGAGGTGAAATCAATGACCAGCAGACTCGATGGCATAGTGGCGTCTTTCGCCTGAGTGCAAATTTCAAGGCAAGTAAAAGCAGATGAAACTGGCGAAATTTTAACAGGTTTCGTTTTTGGTGTGAACGCACCTCTAGAGTCCACAACCTTTGCTTATAGCGATGTACAGCAGGAGGTTTTAAATGTCAGCCTCTTCCCTGTCTATATTGTGTTGTATATGGCACATCTGAGCACGTTCCTACAAATGCCGAAAACTGAAGTTGATCTGCGCAAACAGATGCCTGAAGAAAAAAAAAACCCTCCTTGGAGTGAGACCTGGATGGAATATTCCGCTAGCCTCGTGAGACCATCCTGATCTAGTGAGCTTTCAAGGTTTCACTCGCAGATCAGTCTGGAGACTCTCCGTTAAAGAAAATTTGGAGCCGTTCGACGTTCGTTTCCAAACGAACGTCCAATCAGCGTTGGCTTTGAGGCGGGCTGAGGTGTGATGCAAAGAGAAGCGCGACAGTTCAGTCTAAAGAACATGGCGGCTTCAGCCGATGAAACTAGCGTTAGCGTGGCTATCGAGCAAGTTTTATCGGACTTACAGAGTATTTCTTCACTGAAAGAAGAGCAAAACACTGCTCTGGAGGCTTTTCTCAGAGGAAAAGATGTTTTTGCTCTTCTACCGAGTGGTTTCAGCAAGAGTAGCCTGGCTTGTGATTGTGTTTTCGTCGTCGCTCTGTTACGTCATATGCTTCGTTGAACTGATTGGTTTATTTGGCCCGTCTATCACCAACATAGGCCAATCAGCTAACCAGTATTTTCGCCCCTTCCCAAAATTACTTCAACGGAAGGTTTCCAGATGGATATGCAGAGCAAATCCATCTGGCGGAGTCAGGTTAAAAAATTATGAATGTTTGAGACCTGAGCTGTGTAAGAATCAGAACACAAACTGTAGTATTTTCAGCAGACATCCAGAAATGACCACAGCAATGAGATTGAGACTGAATTCACTTCTCCTGTTGAATGCCTGCTACCAAAGCAGGGGCTGCAGATTCTATCGGGGACGATCAAGGATAACATGATGTTTGCAGGTGAAAGAAACATTTTCTGTCAGAGCTTCCACACGACTAATAAAGTAATTGATTCCATCAGAGTTTTTAAATAAAGTGATAAATGCCTCAGCTTAGCTGACTGATAACCTCATGAAAGGTAGCCATCTTTGTTGTGTAGGTGGCTGGCCTGGTAGAATGACAACACTATACAGTCCAATAGGCAGAATCTGTCCAATTAATATGGAAGTAAATCTGTGTCGCTGGGATTTGAATTTAAAATGCTACTGAAATTTAAATGTTGTATGGTTGTACATACTGTTTTAGTGTTAAAATATATTCAGAACACATTTTTGACCCCAAAAAAATTCATTGTCATTATTTCTACAATTACTATTTCAAAGTGATTACATTTTCAATACTTATTTTTCAGTTTAATTTTTCAGTGTTAAAAAAATTTGCATATAAAAAAATTCAACCTTTCAAAATTCAAACTCAATATTTTCAGCCTCCTGAGATTCAACTGGCTCTATTTCGCTGTCTTAATTTCGGCGTCTAAATTCAGTGTAAAAAGGGAAGGGGTTACGTTGGTGGCGCTCATACGGAAGGAAAACCATCATGATGGAGCCGGTCATGCAAGCTAACGCTAACTCAACTACAGAAAAATTAAAGTAATAAACTCACCGTTGAGTTAGCGTTAGCTTGCATGACCGGCTCCGTGATGCTAGTTTTCTTCCGTATGAGCGATTTTGCAGAAAAAATCCGTATGCAGATTTTTTTAACACTGAAAAATTAAACTGAAAAATAAGTATTGAAAATATAATCACTTTGAAATAGTAATGTGAATTTTTTGCTTGAAGAGAAAATAACAAATGAAATTTCAACTTTGTAGAAATAATGACACTTTTTTTTAGGTAAAAAATGTGTTCTGAATATATTTTAACACTGAAACAGTAAGTACAAACATACAACATTTAAATTTCAGTAGCATTTTAAATTCAAATCCCAGCGACACAGATTTACTTCCATAAATTAACAGTTGGTCATCCTCACTCCATATATTTTCCACATGCAAAACATTTCATTCCACTACACATTTTTACCACATGACATAACACAATATATGATTTTCACATGTCAAACATGCTGCTCTATGAGCTCCAATTACGAAAGACGTATCACACAATATTAGAGATGGCAAAAGTACTCACTTTCCGTACTTGAGTAAAAGTGCAGGTACTTGTGTTAAAAAATACTCTGGTAAAAGTGGAAGTACTGATTAAACTTCTTTACTCAAGTAAAAGTAACAAAGTAGAGGCTTGTAAATTTTTTTAAAAGTATAAAAGTAAAAGTAGAAACCACTTTTTTCCTGCCGTTGCCTACATTTTAAATGGATGTCTGCCAATAGGACTAGATCTCCGTTGTGTTCATTTTCAATCATCTCGTCGTCCATACTACTATGCTAACGCCACCGCCACCAAGCTGCAATGATTTGCCGCAAATGAATCCCGCCGAATCTGTCGATTCATCTTGTAGTGGTGCGTCAAATGCAACGTAGATTCCCATCCAATTAGACTGAATTTGGTATTGATGATGTGAAAAATAATAACGGTAACTCCATTGAAATGATTCAAAACTAAAGTAACGAGCCAATTTTTTTAAATGTAAGGAGTAGAAAGTACAGATATTTGTGTAAAAATGTAAGGAGTAGAAGTAAAAAGTCGCCATAAAAATAAGTAGTAAAGTAAAGTAAAAATATCAGAAAAATCTACTTGAGTACAGTAAAGTATTTGTACTTCGTTACTTCCCATCCTGCACAATATATATATTCTGCATATGAAGCCCATTGGAACACATCCAAAATAACCCACATTTCACAAATGATAACAGTATTTTGCATTATTTTTTCTTGCTGCACCTAGATAGTCAATCTAATTTTTTTAGCTAACTACATAATTCACACGCTTGTAAATTCAGATGAATAAATAACCTCTACATGATATAATCCTTTAGCTATCATAACACTGACTGTATCTACATTTCCATGGTTTTCACATGGGAATTAATGATTATACATATGAATCATGTCTTGCAAATAAAAAAAACATAGTATCATGATGATTTAAACTTAGCAGGGATCATATTTAAAATATACTTTGTAAACTATGCATTATTTACACTACCGGTTGAAATTATTATTTTTTGTTCGACCTCTCAGCTGCATCAGCTGGTGGGAAAACTGTAATTATGTAAAGCAGATGTTTAACACAAATAATTCCTTTTTTTTCTCTGTCTCTCTCTGCTGATTCATTTAAGGCAAACATAGTTCTGCAGGTTGATGACCATATAGCCTTTAGGTGCGGAGCGAAAGGTCAGTTACCTATTAATATTCAATAATCTTGTTTTTCCTCCCCTCATCTATTCCTCTAGTTCAGATCTACCTCTCTGCTTTGAAACCAAACACACATATATATGTATAAAAAAAAGATATATCTGTACATTAATGCAGTTCCTGCACTCCCTCGAGTTGCAGAAAGCTTTAGTTTAAAAGGTATTTCAGATTATCAAACAGCATGCTGATGGGACACTTTGAAGTCTTCCCTTTAAACCAGAAGTGAATAAGAGTTCAGAGTGCTGCACAGGAAGACATTAGAATATCACAGAGCAAATGAAACACTGCCTATTCTTCTTTGGTATTGCTTTTATGTGCTGACTGATCCTTTGTAAAGAAGGGGATCCTCTGCATGTAAGCAAAGACTTGTACTGATCAAAGTGACAGCTGACACCCCTTTTTTTCATCCTAATAGTGCAGTGCTTTCCGGTTTCCCTGTTTCATTAATCGCAATGGCCAGACTATATTTGTAGAAGCAAATGCGATTCATGATCAGATAAGGCTATAAAGGTTTACACAGTACGAGAAGAGCAGTTAAAAAAACACAGTTTAAACTGTTTAAATGATATAAGTGCAGTGAGCAGTTGCCAAACAGGACAAGGAGCTGCAAAAGATGACCTGCAGTAGATTTATCAGGCCCAACATAATATTAGGGGACTTGGAAAAGTATAAATAGAATATAAATATATAAATAAATATATAGTTGTAAATTTTTGTGATCATCAGATGCAAATCTCAAAATAAAATCTAGTTAATCTATTCTGTGATGGCCTGAGAAGCTTGTTTTACCAAGGGAACACACCAGTAGTAACGGGCAGCTCTGGAGGAGCTGCAGAGATGTGCTCAGCTCAGGTGGGGTAAGTATTATGGATGCACTCTATGTCTAAGTCTGTGCTCACAGAGCCTTCACTGAGGAGCACGCAGCGGGCCGGTAGCCCTGGGCACAGGAACCAAACTTCTGGGTCCATTTCACCTCAGGATACGAGGTGAAATGGCGCAAGAGGCGGTTTGGCAGAGAGATGATGTTGGTGAACATCAGATTAGTTCATTTCAATGCGGTTTGTCAGGCTCCGTTTTGCTTGGACTCTATGTGTTTCTCCATACACTCCTTGTGCCTAAACTTCCAGACCTTTGGAAAAATATCCAACCGCCTAAAACAAGAGGGAGCGCAAGACACGAGGGACGCCACCAAAACAATGCAAAGCTTATCTCTCAACAGCGCGCACAACGATTGAGTTATGCCCTACTTTTGTTTTGCGCTGGATTATTGTTGCTCCCCACTGCACACATGTATGTCAAAGTTAAGACAGTACAACATGAGTCGTATGAAGGATTCCAGGTTAGGCCTTCCTCCAGCCAAAACAAGTTTGAGTATGGACATTTTATCATTTTCACAACAATCCTGAACTACGATGAAGCAAGATTTGAACGCAATACAAAGCCGGACACTCCATACACCCAGAAGAAGAACACAACTAAATGGACAAAAATAATTAAACTGCTTTCCTTGCTAATACTGTTAGCAAGGGATATTCACCTCAACCCCGGCCCGGCTGTCATTGGCGACATCTCGCAGCTGATGGGACCAGGTCCAGCCGCGTCTGAGCCGCCGGGGATGGAGGCGGTGACAGCGCCTGTGTCTGAGCCGGCTTTACTCGGGCTGATCTTGCCCCGCCGCTCCGACACTACTGTGGATATGCTGAATATGTCTGAAATGGATGCATTGCAACTCGGGGAGGGTCGCGTCCTGTTGCCCAGGAGGGAGGCTGTGGAGAGCGCTGGAGGTGCGGCCGCACCGGTGAAAGGGAGGGTCAGCCGCCATGGGCCGCTGGACTACGCAGGTGTCATCCGGAGGCGAGTCACCGGGAGAGCGGCGGGCCACACCAATAGTGTGCGAAGAGAGGGAAATCCCATCACAAGAGGACAACGCCCGAATATTTTTTTCCCCCTCAATAAAAACGAGGAGCCGGGATAGACCATCACCACTAATATCAACTGGAGCGGTTTCTAACCCTACAGAGCAGAACGGAGCTGGACAGAAACCTACAACAGGAGTAGTAGTGAGTAAACACTCATCTCAACGGATTTTTTCAACAGTGAACCACGCTAAAGTTATATGGGACAAAAACAGTAAACCGAAGGGTATATTTGGGGCACATTTGAACATCAGGAGTTTGTTGCCAAAGCATGATAAGATTAAGACATTATTGATAGAGTCAAATCTGCACTTCTTAGCCTTAAGTGAGACATGGCTCAACAGTAAAATTCACTCTAATCTAATTGATATTCCAGGATATAGTCTTTATAGAACTGATAGGAAAACAGGCAAAGGAGGAGGAGTGGCAATTTACTTAAGAGACTCTTTTAACTGCACTGAAGTCACCTTTGAACATGATGTAAACATTGAGCATATTTGTGTTGAAGTATCACTGTCATCAAGCATGCACTTTTTAATTGTGGTTTTATATAATCCCCCTTCTTGCAATGAAATGTTTTATGGTGAACTAGATAAATTGTTGAAAATGGTTGCTCATAAGTCAGAAGTTATCATACTGGGTGATTTTAATATTGACTGGCTTAATTCTAGCAAAAGGAAAAAACTTAAGACCCTAATGACAAAGTTTGATTTTACCCAGATAATGAAAGGTGCCACAAGGATCTCAAAGTCTTCAAAGACCCAAATTGATTTAATATTCTCTAATAAAGAAGATTGAATATTAAAATCATACAATTTTCTAACCGGTTTGTCAGACCACATATGATTTTGATAGCAAGAAAACTTTCTAAAAAACGCCTTCAAAATGTTAACAATATTAAATCAAATATATTAACTATTTTTAAGCGCGATTTCCCTGTTTTAGACAATGAATTAAATGGCATCAGTTGGAGCAATATTTTGGAAAATGAGGATGTCCACAACTGTTGCAAAGAATTAATAAGTAGTTTGGAAGAAGTAATTTCTAAGTTCCTCAAAAAACAAAAACATTTAAAAAAAAGATCTTTACCGTGGCTTAATGGTGACATCAGGAGATTGATGAAAGAGAGAGACATGGCTTTGAAGAAATCACTTAAAAGTAAATTGAATACTGATATCAACATATATAAAAGTTTAAGAAATCGTGTCATAAAAAATTTAAGAAAGGCAAAAATAGAATATTACATATCTACAATAACAGAAGCCAAAGGAAGTCCATCTATAATGTGGAAACAAATAAATAGCATTGTAAAACCACAGAGTACAACAAAAATGTTTGAGCTTAAAATTGGAGACCAGCAGATAAGAGACATTAAACAAATAGCCCAGGAATTTAATAATTATTTTGTGTCATCTGTGGAGGAGCTGGTCCAACAGTTTGATTTTGGAAACCTTACAAGACCAATTCAACAACAGGTTACATCAGGCACAACATTCTCCATAGAGCAGACTAGTGAATCTATTGTGCTTGATGCCATAAATACAATTAAACAAAGCAATTGCATGGATCTCTCCCACATTAATACTGCTTTCGTAAAGCGAAACAAAAATGCACTCTAACCTCTAACGCATGTAATTAAAATGTCCATTGAGAGCGGGCAATTCCCTGCACCCTGGAAACAGGCTAGAGTTATGCCTATCTTTAAGTCAGGATCCCAAGACCAGGCCTGTAACTATCGGCCTATAAGCATTCTGCCTGTATTTTCTAAGGTGTTAGAAAAAATAGTCTCCAATCAGTTAATGGCGTACATACAGTATCATAAAATCTTACATCCTTTACAGTTTGGCTTCCGACCTCATTATTCTACGGATACAGCAAACTGTTATTTTGTTGAACAAATAAAGTTGGCAATAGACAGCGGGGAAATAGTAGGCGCAGTCTTTTAGGATCTCAAAAAGGCATTTGATACGTTAAATCATAAAATTCTAATTGCAAAATTATCCAAATTAAAATTTTCACCGAAAACTTTACAGTGGTTTAAATCCTACTTAGAAGGAAGAGAGCAGTGTGTCACAATAAACAATGAAAAATCATCATTTTTAAAGATAAATACAGGAGTGCCACAGGGATCCATCCTTGGCCCTCTACTATTTACATTATACATAAATGACTTGCCAGAGTCTTGTCCAACAGCAGGTTTTCAGTTATATGCAGACGATGCAGTAATTTATGTTCGTGGAAAGACTGTGCAAGCAGTTTCTAATGAACTGTCAGGACATCTACAAACTGTGTCAGTGTGGTTCCATAATGCAGGGTTGTCTCTGAATGTTAAAAAAACTATGTCTGTCTGTTTCTCTTCTAGGACCAAGCTCATATCTCAAGAACTAAATTTACAGATAAATGGAGCTAGAATCCAGCAGGTCTCAGAAATCAAGTATCTAGGACTAATACTTGACTCACAATTGAAATTTGACAGCCATGTAAAAAAAGTGTCCAGAGTGACAAAAGCAAACTTGTACACATTCAAACTGATTAGAGATTCCCTACCGTTTCACGCTGCTCACAGTTTTCTGCACTCCATGATCTTTTCACATCTAAGTTACTGCATTAGTTCTTGGTCACAGGCCACAATCACTACTATCAAGCCTCTTCAGATGATCTATAATAGAGCTATAAAAATCTTAGATAAAAAACCAATCAGGTCCCATCACTGTGTTAGTCTGAACAATTTAAAAATGCTGAATTTCGAAAACTTTGTGAAATTTGCTCAGTTAAAACTGGTATATAAATGCTTGCATGATAAGGCCCCTAAGGTTTTGAGTGACTGTGTAGTTCCTCTCAGAGCTGTGGGCTCAGTCACAAGAGGAGCCCACAGTGGAAACTGTCGAGTTCCCAGACGCAAAACCTCTTTCGGTCAATCAGCTTTCATTGTACAAGGCACCAAAATATGGAACACATTACCTGCAGAACTGAAGGGAGAGTCAAACTGGGTCCTTTTTAAACATAAACTTAAAGACTTTTTATTGAGAGGTCAGTCATGTGAACATTCATAACCTAACTGACCTGATTTTATTTCTGTGATGTTTTAATGTGTAATTTGCTCTGTTCTTCTTGTGTACAGTCACTGTGTTTGTGTAAAAGCCTAACTGGGGACAGACATTGAGAATTAGCCTTAGCTAAAATGTTATAGTGTGTGACATGATGCATGAAACATACTTGTCCCTATCAAATAAACGAATAAATAAATAAATAAATAAATATTAAGAGCTATAAGAAGTCATGCATTTAGTTTAAAAGAACACAATCTCATCCAATGCCAAAAATTCTTTTAAACGGCATGCAAAATGTCGACCCAAAAATGTGCAGAGGAAAATCATGCAGGGCAAATAACCAAAAGAAGACTACCCATACATAACCACAATGGTGGCAGCATCATGCTGTGGGGCACAGAAGCTGGTAAAGATTGACTAGAAGAAAGATGGAGCCAAGCAAAGGAGAACACCCCTAGGTTTCCCTAGAGCTAAACAGTTGAGTTAAAGTTCAAACTTCAATCCAGATGGAAATTTATAATATAAATCTTCATCCAATCTATCTGAATTTGTATATTTTGAGTAAAAATGTTATCTCTATGTTTGCAAAGTTGGTAGATTAACGTCCAAATTACTGACTTTTAGTCAAAGATGCTTCTAGAAAGTACTGACCTTCGAGGGGGGTTTAAAGAAATGCCTATGTGCCTGTTACATGCAAATACCAATAAAACCCAATTAAGTCTGTGGCAATAATGTGATAAAACAAAGAAAACTTCATAAGGTGTGAATACTCATCAAGGGAGGTCTAAAATCTAGTTTGCACAGATCCTGCATGAACCTGCACTCTGTTAATATTAGAATCTGCTGTATATGTCCCTCAGAAATGTCAGCAAAACCTCCAAACTTAATGTGAGCTGAATGAACTCATTGTGGTGCTGAAATTGATGCCAGTCTTAAATTATGTCTGACTTCAGAATGTCATATTCAACAGCAGGCTAAAGAGGAAAAAAAAAAACTTTTTAACATTAGCGCTGCTGAATCCCAAAGGCCTGGTTTTGAAAGCAGAATAAATATCACCCTCATCCCCATGTGGTGTACAGAAAAGGAAGGATGCTTCTAGAGGGAATCCTTATGCAATCAATCTGCCTCATAACTGTCTCCCACTAAAGCTGCAGCACGGTGAGAAATATGTTGATACATAAAAATGTTCCATCAGCTAGAAGCCCCCCTGAGATGTAAGTAAACATTTTAATAGGTTAGAGTTTATGCTGCAGGGTGCTGGAGTACCCTCATAGAGCAGGGCTATATGGGGATTTTTGGAGCCATCTGCAGGGCCTCCAGCATGGCTAAAGAACAGAATCATGCTCCAAGGTATACAGGCTGAGAAAACTTCTGCATCTCTGTAGGTGTTGTCAATGCCTTCCTCTGTCTGTTTTCCAGGTATGTTCTGCTGCTTTTCATTCTGTTCTTCATCCCGGGCGTGGTGATGATAATAGCCTACGGTCTGATCTCCCGGGAGCTTTACCGAGGCATTCAGTTCGAGCTGAGCCAGAGCAAAGAAACCACTGGTGAGATGCATCCCCAATCCACTTCAACCCTCAAAAAGCTTTGTGTTTCTTTTATTCAGCTAATCCGATTTAGCTTGACAGCATTTTTGTCCTGTGTCAAAGAACGAAGGGAAACAATCTAACCTTAGTTTTGTTTTTGTTTTTTACTGTGATTTTAAAACACCACATACCTGCAGTACAATCAGATTGCTTATTTCGCCTCGAGCAAAGTATGACATATATTTGAACACCCACAGGTTCTGCACCTGTGACACTGCCTCTCAGTCTTCCTAATGCCAAGTAGGAGTTTTGTCTCATATGAGAGCTGATCCCACAGAAAAAAAGGATGATCCTGTCTGGAAGAGCTGAAACAGGGTCGCGTCTGGTGACTTATACTTGCTGCATGTGTCGGGATAATCGGCTTCAGTAGAGACTAGGCTGCAGTGGGATTCTAATTCTCTCCATGCCCAGACTGCCACTATAGCTGGAAGTCTTCTCACTTTTACCCTACACCATTTACAGGTGGTAGATCAAGCTGTACTCTATGAGATGCTCACAGATGGGGATGTTGATTTATAATTTAATATCAATTAACGACTGTCATCCATAGGCACATCGACATAAGTATAACAGGTGTCTGGATTTAAACCCACACCTTTTCTATTCCACCAAAACATGAGGTGACACAGTCTGAAAATGATAAACCAAGTGTGGATCCTGTGTTACCAAACAAATAAAGTAGAATTTCACCTATTTTCAATCAATATAATCACTCTTTTGTGATGAGAAAAATGCTTGAGGAATCATGATTCCTTTCAGAAAAGGAAAAGAGTTTGAAAAACACAAACAAAAAAATAGAAGGAGAGTACAAAGCACCTAATTTAGAGGCAAAGGATGACATTGAAGAAAGCAGAGAACAGGAAGCAGGAGAAAACCAAACCTCATCCGTTCTTCTCCTATTAAGTGCTCTGCATTTTGGCTCAAGCTATAAATCACATCTGCTTTTATTAGCCTCGTATTAAATTACAACCTGCAAGTTAATGTTTTGGTCTTTCAGGGACTTAATCGTTTTTGCCATGCGACACAGTGCTACACCGTATGAGTAAATCCACAGATCTTAAGCAAATTGTGTATGGGTTTGTCAAACAAATTGCTCTTGGATGGGTTTTGGTTTAAATCTTCATTCATGACAGTGTCCTTGGATATAACTGGTCATCAGACCGCTTCCTCTGATTAGAAAAAAATCCCACCTTTTACTCATGGTGGTTTAAAACTTCCATTTTTCAGACTAGTGATGTTCCATATAGTTTACAATTACAATGCAATCACTTTCCTTCTATTTTATGCAGAAGTTGACTTTTTGTCAGAGTTCATTGTTCATCTGCTGCCAATATATAGCAAACTCTGTGTTGGTGGATAGAGACTTTCACACACCCTTATGATAGAGTTGGACACCCTGACATCTCTTTTACTGCAGCTCAGCTTCTTCTCTCACAGTAGTTTATCTTAGCAGTTTCTTCACATGTAAAGTCATCATGATCTAAAATGATAATGACTTTTTTTTTTTTTAGATAACTACCATAAACATAGTTTCTATTTTGAATCAAGGATTGCCACTGAACTATATGAACTACGTTTTTGGCAAAAGTAGCGAAATATTTTTTATTCCAAGACATGAGTTAATGCTGATATGGAAACAGCCAGGCTGGGACTGGTAATCTGGGATACCGGGCAGTTGCCCAGTGGGCCGGTCCTAATTTCAACGTGCAAGGGCCGGCCCTCATTAAATCATAGCGGCCCCAACACTTACGCTTTGGTCGAAGCACCTACCTGTGACAGTAAATAACTCTTCCTTACTGTATCTATGGTGTAATTTTATATTTCTTCAAACTCTAAAATCCTATTTCCTTAAACTGTGAAATTCTTGCAACAAAGTAAATTATAATAAAACTAAAATGCTTTCTATAAACCAAACTATGATGTTCCTCTTATATTTTGCAAATTTATTTTCGAATAATTTGCAAAAATATGTTGCGGTGCATGATGGGTTTTGCATCCAAAAGCTAACAATTCCCATCTTACGTGCATTGTTGCCAGGTTTGGATGTTTCCCAATCTGGCAGTTTAGAATGGCCGTCTATGAGTAAAAAAATGTTTTCTTTAGATATATGGCCTAAGAGATTAATAGACTTTGGTTCAAATTGGGCGAGATTTCGTATATCCTGGCGGTTTATGGAAATTTTTTGGGGCTTGAAAATTCCGACTCTGACTTTCAGTGTCGTTGTGTCCTTGGGCAAGACACTTCACCTGCATTGTCTACTGATGGTGGTCAGAGGGCCCGGTGGTGCCAGTGTACGGCAGCCTCGCTTCTATCAGTGAGCCCCAGGGCAGCTGTGGCTACAATGCGGCTTGCCACCATCAGTGTGTGAGTGTGTACGTGAATGAATGTAGTGTAAAGCGCTTTGGTCAAGTCTCCTGACTTTAATAAAGGCTCTATATAAGTACATGCCATTTACCATTTACCATTTATATGCATCGGTGACATCTGGCATCCCTGATGATCTGGTGAGTGTGGACGTTGGGGTCCATAAGTGGACCGGTGTAGATGGCCGAAAATAGTTCTCAGTATGAGGCTGAGTTAAATGAGAAATCTCACCACACTCTGTCCTTCTCATCTTTAGGGTTTGGTGTTATCGCAGGTTTAACAAGGTCTAGTTATTTGAAGTGTAGTCACGCATTTGCATAAAAAAAAAAAAAGAGTCTAAGGCTGTGTCCCATCGTCCGCCCTCACCCCTAAATCCCCTCAATCACTATATAGAGAGGAGACTATATAGTGGACTTTAGAGTGAACTCAGTTAACTGACCATTCAGACAGATGATCACTACTTTTCGCTCCCTGTTGGGTCATTTTACCCCGTCTCCCTGCGCGGTTCCTGTGCAATCTTTGTTATTTGTCGCCCATTGTTGTGTAGCGATAGACGTAGGCGAGGGCAGGCCACTGTGAGAACAACCCCCATCATGCTTTGCGATGAGAGTTCTTCTTGCAAAGCATTCTGGGATATATCTGCTCCTCTAGTGAACATGGATGCTCACTACTTTTCAAGGTGCATTGTGTCCACTACTTTTAATCCACTAGACATTCAGACACTCATCTAAACTGGGGTAACAAGTATATAGTGCCCTATAAACTAGTTAGGGCGGACATTTGGACACAGCCAAAGACTCTAATTTCTTCACACTGTATAATGGTTTTATTTATTTATTTCATTACTGTGTTTGCTTTACCAATTTAAAAACTGTCCTAAGCTTACAGTGCACGCCGTTCCTTTTCTAGGCCAGAAGAATGGTGCAGGCAGGGCTATGCAAGGCCCAAATGACGATGATGATGGGTGCTACATCCAGGTTTCCAAAAAGCCCTCCTCTGCTGTAGAGCTACCCACCCTCTCATCCTCAACGACCACCATCCTTCACAAGCCGGAGCGGGCCCGTAGCAACACCTCCGAGGCTAAGCTGCAAGCCAAGCGGAGAGTCATCCGCATGCTGATGGTAATCGTAGCCCTCTTCTTCATCTGCTGGATGCCCTTATACACAGCCAACACCTGGAAGGCATTCGACCTGAAGTCTGCCTCCAAAGCCCTCACCGGAGCTCCCATCTCTTTTATCCACCTGCTATCCTACACGTCCGCCTGCGTCAACCCCATCATTTACTGCTTTATGAACACACGGTTTCGCAAGGCACTGCTGTCCACCTTCGCTTGCTGCTGTCGCAACCGTCTTTGCCGCCGGATATGTTGCCGGCAGATGAGATATGGGGAAGACGGCCTCAATGCCACCTCTATGGGTACATCGATGGTGACCTCTATGTCCAAGTTCAGCTACACCACTGTCAGCACCACCGGTAACTGCTGAGCTTAAAGCTGGGTGAAGTGGTCACATGAGAGGCTGTCAGCAGCCATCGACGTGTCCACCATCTGTTTTTTCTTTTTTCAATCTTCTGTTTGTCAGTCCTCATCCTAATAGGCTGTGAGTCATGAGCTGAGTAATATCCATGTCCTCGTTTAAAGGCCTCCCAAAAAGGTCCTGCTCAAATTCTGTGTGCATGATTGCAGATTGCACAGCGTAGAAAGCGGCGTCTAAATGTGGTGACATTCTTTTACCTCTTTTTATTGGCAGCAACTGCCTTATTGCATCCAAAAGAGAACATCAAGTGCCTGTGCTCTTGTAGCTTTATCTGTCAGATTTCTTTTTTTATTCGCTGGAATGGACTTGTCTGTGAAAAAAACAGTTATAAGCTTGTATACATAAATATTGTCTTTATGTTGTGAATGTGCCAATGGAAAATGTTTTTCATGTTTCGTTTCAAAAGAAATATTCTTTACATTTATGGCTTCGTTTTAAATTATCTTTGTGTAATGAATGTTTTTAAAAGTCTGTTGTACCTTACAAATATACTATTAACTCTTGAACATGTCCATCTTTTATTGTGTCAACCTCTAAAGGTTTTAACACAAAGTACTGCATAACTTTAGAGTGGAAAGGAAATTATATTTGAGGTAAAAGTATACTTAGTCTTGAATACATTTCTAAATAGTAGAAAATGAATCCAGTCCATCTCAGTTAATACTTTACAGAACCATAGTTTGTGGCAAATACCACTGAAAGTCTTTGTATGTTTTTACAAGCGTTACACATCTGCCATTTAACTGTAGCTCTGGCTGTAAGTTTAGGGTTCCTGTCCTAGTAAAAGGTGGTTTATCTGCCATCTCTAGATGTTTTTCCTTCAGGAAACACGGAAGACTTTTACAGAACAGCTTGATTTACTGTGATGACATTTTTACATACCCGGGACCCATTTACCCACTATAGGACTTTTAATGTCAAGTGGTTCCAGTGGATTTCAATCGTGTGTAGGGGGGTGAATACACGTGTAAATAAACATTGAACAGAATTTAAAATGCATTATTTTCTTCCACTCTACTTTTATGTAGTTCTTTATGTTAGTTTTTTTTAAAAGTGCAATGAAATTAAATCGATGGTTTTAATATAAATAAGCCTAAAACGTCTACCTGTGAAAGCCACCTATCTAACAAAGTAGGAATAACATAGGGTTGCACTACTTGCCTGCTGCATTGACACTTATGGTGCATTCACACAAAATGCGATATCAGCGACTGAAGTGAGCGATTCACATGTTCTCTCTATGCGGAGGTGCATTTAGGAGCTCGGCAATTTGAAGGACGCACTTCCAAAAATGGCAAAATTTATGATCAATACATCAAAGGACAAAGTTGTTGAGAAATCTGAGCTTTTCACAACCAATCAGGAAGTGGGTGTATTTGTGATGTAGGGTGAAGCAGTTTATTGGAGATGAAACTTTTGTAAATCAAAGTAGAAGACGGCGCTGTTCAGCTTTCCGTAATGGATAAAGCACTCATTTTGTAAAAGCCATTTCCACCAATCTGAATTGAAACCAGCAAGCAGCAGATAGAGGCTTCTTGTTGTTACCATGCGAATAGCTGGTGAAATGTCGAGCAAGCGACAGCACCTATGAGTGGCGACCAAGTCACTGGAATCACGTTGAGTGTCAACGCACCATAAAGAGATCTTAAGAGAATATTTACATTAGAGAAAAGGCTCAAGATGTTTTGAATATTCTAAGTCAAACAAAAGGAGTAAAAATGAAGGGATGACTAAGTTTTCTACTTGACTTCCCTGAATCGTGTCTCTTAGTCAGTATGTAGGTTGGTATATTGTGTAATATTCAATAATTTCCAAAAACTTCTACGTGTTTTCTTGTCCCATGTTAGTATGTGAGCAGAGAAATGAGCACAAAAGAACGTTTTTATCCCAAAGGAGCCATTAAGGCATAAAGAATAGGGATCCAATAGAAGGTTTCAATGTTACCTACAAGAAATCATTGATGGAAACATAATGCAAAGAATCTGAGAATGTTAGCTTAGGTTATAATTGTGCAATGAAAAACGAAAGTTAGGTCAGTGGGAAAACCTCATTCTTGATTTTGCTTATTTATTTTACCTTACCTTATGTCATTATTCCAGATGTGTAAAGGTTAGGTTTTCACATGTAGTCCGCGGCAGTTTTAATGGATAGAAAACAAAAATAAAACATTAGTTCGGTTGGTTTGTTGAATCAGTAAATAAGGACCTGAACATATTGCTTCTCTATATTATGGTAGCACGGCATCATCATCATCATATACCGTTATACCACTATGCGCCCAATGGTGTGAAGATATTATGAGCACACAGCGGATATTAGCTTTTTTTTATGTCATGATTTTGTAAAGAAAACTAAATACCACTAAACATTTGGATCCTTTTGATTGTGTGAACTTTCTCTTCCATCTTTGGTTTTGTTAAAAAATGGAAACTGAACATGTGTCTGGAAAATCTTACAATATTCCTGAGTAATCTGATTCTAAAACTAAAGAAGCCTGAAACATTTTTAATTTTCCTACAGATCTCGTTATGTTTTTCTTGCAATTATAAAATGTGGGCTTGTATATTACATTAAAGGGGGACTTTATGTGGTGTGACCATTGTGGGAAAAGCAACTATGGTGTCACTGAATTCATACTCTCCAAATGTACCTTTATTTAGATACGGGAAACATACAGTGGGTTTCGTCTAATGTGAAGATCGCCTTAACATTTACCATGAAGTGCGGGAAGGAAATAAACTGTTATCATATGAAATACTTAATGTGGAAAATGTTTGTATATGTCTGTGCTTATCTAGACAACGGTTGTTTAATGTTGTGCAAAAGTTACGTTTGTGTTGCTTATGCTCTTGTATTGACAGATAATAATTCAATAAAAACTGAAACAGCAAAAAAATAAACGTTCTGACTTAAAGAAACTTTGATTGAAGTCATTTAGTTTCATAGAGTGAAATACTAGACTTTTTATGGTCCGTGTGGTTTTATGACAAAATACATTTACCGGCCACTTTATTAGGTACACCTGTCCAACTGCTCGTTAACACTTAATTTCTAAGCAGCCAATCACATGGCGGCAACTCAGTGCATTTAGGCATGTAGACATGGTCAAGACAATCTCCTGCAGTTCAAACCGAGCATCAGTATGGGGAAGAAAGGTGATTTGAGTGACTTTGAACGTGGCATGATTGTTGGTGCCAGAAGGGCTGGTCTGAGTATTTCAGAAACTGCTGATCTACTGGGATTTTCACGCACAACCATCTCTAGGATTTACAGAGAATGGTCCGAAAAAGAAAAAACATCCAGTGAGCGGCAGTTCTGTGGGCGGAAATGCCTAGTTGATGCCAGAGGTCAGAGGAGAATGGCCAGACTGGTTCGAGCTGATAGAAGGGCAACAGTGACTCAAATAACCACCCATTACAACCAAGGTGGGCAGAAGAGCATCTCTGAACACACAGTACGTCGAACTTTGAGGCAGATGGGCTACAGCAGCAGAAGACCACACCGGGTGCCACTCCTTTCAGCTAAGAACAGGAAACTGAGGCTACAATTTGCTACAAATTGGACAATAGAAGATTGGAAAAACGTTGCCTGGTCTGATGAGTCTCGATTTCTGTTGCGACATTCGGATGGTAGGGTCAGAATTTGGCGTCTACAACATGAAAGCATGGATCCATCCTGCCTTGTATCAACGGTTCAGGCTGGTGGTGGTGGTGTCATGGTGTGGGGATTATTTTCTTGGCACTCTTTGGGCCCCTTGGTACCAATTGAGCATCGTTGCAACGCCACAGCCTACCTAAGTATTGTTGCTGACCATGTCCATCCCTTTATGACCACAATGTACCCAACTTCTGATGGCTACTTTCAGCAGGATAATGCGCCATGTCATAAAGCTTGAATTATCTCAATAGAGCATCTTTGGGATGTGGTGGAACGGGAGATTCGCATCATGGATGTGCAGCCGACAAATCTGCGGCAACTGTGTGATGCCATCATGTCAATATGGACCAAACTCCCTGAGGAATGCTTCCAGCACCTTGTTGAATCTCTGCCACGAAGAATTGAGGCAGTTCTGAAGGCAAAAGGGGGTCCAACCCGTTACTAGCATGGGGTACCTAATAAAGTAGCCGGTGAGTGTAGATATATTTACCATATAGGTGGAATCATCATGGTAAGGTGGCCTGCAAAACAGATCGAGATGTTATGCGTTTCGAGTTCTCTTCGTATTTTCTTCTGCAGATCTGGGGACTGAAAGCACCTATGAAGCAACAGTCGGATCAGAACCTGCTTTTCTTCTACCTGTTAATGCCGCCTTATTTTTAACTCAGCTATAAATGTTCTTAGTTACTATGTTTTGGCAGCAAATCTTTCAACTTTATATGATTATTTAGGTAGTTGCATAAAAGCATTTATGCTTCTTCATCAATTGGGCGTCGTCTATGAGGCCCTTGCAGCACCACCCTGTGTTCAGAACCACCTACCACTATATAAACAGCAGGAGCTTAACCTTGTTTAACCTTGGCAAACAAAAATAAAGAAATTAAAAATATTTAATCAGGGAGTTGTATTTTGTTGTATTGTGTTAATCCAATCTGCTGCATAACTGAAATCTGCAGTCAGTGGAGATGCTGCTCTATATATCTGAATACTAATGCAGATATTACTGTTGGTATATAACTTTGCTGAACGAGTGCAGATAGAATATAACTGAAAGGCTGATTAAACCTCTGCAGAAAGAAGTGCTGCATTCATCCTCACCTTTTCAGCTAAATTGGTTCCGTGGTTTCTTTTATGTAGTCTCTGCTTTCAATTACTCAAAGCTTTACCTAAGTACAAAGCTCCCATTTACTGGCTGACAAGGTGTTACTCTGGTCTTTTCCTGCAGTGCAACTCTTTCAGTTTGTAAAACTGAACTCAAAGTACTGCAATGATGCAACTCGTGTGAGGCTTTTAGATGCGTTTTGTAATGTCAATGAAATTGATTTAAAAAATTCTCATTATGACCCTTGGTAGAAAAAAGCATTTCAAGTAGAAAACATTTAGCGAGAAATTATTAGACTCAAAGAGCCTGTTGCTATAAATGTGTCAGAAAAATGATGCAGCTTAAAAATAGAAACTTAAGGACTTGACTTAATTATTTAAGTATTTGTTTTTAAAATTGCTGGAGTTGGTTTCAGATATTTATTATGGCCATGCTCTTCCATTTTGCTGGACATGCAAGAAGCAGCAAGAAGGCTCTGTGTTTGATTCCCGGCTCGGGGTCTTTCTGCAAGGAGTTTGCATGTTCTCCCTGAGCATGCGTGGGTTCTCTCCGGGTACTCTGGCTTCTTCCATAGTCCAAAAACATGACTGTTAGGTTAATTGGCTTCTCTAAATTCTCCTTAGGTATGAGTGTGTGTGCATGCTTGTGTGTCTTTGTGTGTCTCTGTGTTGCCCGGCACCAGCCCCACCGCAACCCTGACAAGGACTAAGCGGGAGAAGATTGATGGATGTTTTAAATGTATATTAAATCTAAGTTATGTAGACTTAAATGCTGAGCAGCAACCATGGCCATCTGATGTCTTAATGCCAGATATTTATAAACCAAAGTTCATATAAAGTTATGAGAAATTTTGAAGAGTTGTTTTATTTTGTTAAAAAAAATGGGTTAAATTTCGGCTTTGAATAGCAATTAGTTTCACTAACATAGCTTTTCGTTATAACCTCTCCAAAGAGTAAAGAGTTAAAAACTTTTTGATATTTACAAAATGTGAAGGTTCAACCCTTTTAGCTCAAAGGAAAGCCCTTTTAATTTTGTATATTTGCACATTCAATAAAAATGCTCAGTGAAGAGCAAACTTTTACTCTGAAACATTACCAAGGAGAATATTTGCTCAGCTCATTGAATTTTTGGATCGTTTTCCACTTTGTTTTTCTGCAGAATCGAATAAGATGTGAAGAAGATAGAGATGATTTTAACATGAGGGAAAAAAATAGGAACACGAAGGTAGCCCAGGTATAGCTCTTAGAGTAGGAGTGGGGATGAACCAACCAAAAGACGATTTTATCCATTGTGTTGCCATGTTGATCTCAGCTTAATCTGTATCTATTCAATCCAACATCTAATAATTCCATCATATTACATTAGGTTTCAAAGATCTTTTCATGTTACTAAAATGTTCCTGCAAAGGAGATTCTAGATGCCATTGGTGTGGTATGAAAGGTCCTTTTGGATAGTTGTAAGACTCCACGTATTTTCAAAGTACTTGAAGAGGGCAGTTCTTATGGGTTAGAGCAGCAAAACTTGATTTTACTATTTAACTTTTTAAATAAACAGTAAATGCGCTAAAGAGGAGATGGGATTACATATGTTGGAATAGCAAGCATTTAGCTCACATGAGTGATCAGGTGTTTATGCAAGAGTTAAAAATCCTACTTCACCATCAAAGTCTCTGGATGACATTTATCAGCTTTCACGCTGGCTGACGTGATAAAGTAAAGCATGCAACACGTTCATTAAAACGACATAAAGAAATGTATGACAACATTGCATGTGGCCTTGTCTTGTTTTTTTGGGGGGGACACATTTTAAAAGTATGTTTGAAATAGCTAAGCTGCATCTTGGCTTGTTTAATTCATCAATTGACAGACATTGTTACATTTGTTCGTTAACAACACAAATTTCCATTCATGAATTTAATAAATCATACCAAAATATGGATACGATTTTCCTGCAGTGAATAACTTAACGCTGCATCATGATATGGAGCAGTTTCCAAATGGTACCATTTGGCCTTAGCAGCGTAGAAATAACAGAATTCATGTCAAGCAGTGGGACGTGCTGCTTTTTGTCCCACATATGGTGAGCGCTGACAGCTTAATGCTGTCATGTCTTGTCACTTTCAAGTTTGGTCCTTGTTTTTCATGCAATCCAGTTGCACTCGGTGTCCCCGCAAACCTTCAGCTACCCACCCACCACCCGGCTTTTATCCTTTTCACAGCAGAGGCGTTTAAATACATGAATGACAATAGTGTGTGGCTGACAGGAGAGATTTTTGCAGGCACAAGCGCTGTCCGAAAGCGGTTTAACAGGCAGCGGCAGAGAGCTTGGCTCCCAGACTGACAATTGGCAAACAAAAATCCCAGAGAGCTTTACTTGTAAACACTCAGCCTGACAGCTTCCCCTCTGTCTTCTTTTGTAATTAAGTCGGGAGACAATGAGTGATTTCCATTTTTGCGTTTGGTTTCAGTAAATGAATTCATTTGCATGTTGGAAGCACAAAAATGAGCCATAGCCTCATGAAATGTTAATAGTAAGGTATTTTTGAGGACTGCTTTAGGTTTTACAGCAAATCTAGCTTCATTTGTACTTAATTTCCCTTAGATTTACTGAAATTAATAATACTTTTATTAACACCAGTAGATCTTTTCCAACATCTCTTTTCTAAAATAAATGTAAGTCTGAAACGACCTGGCCTTATGTGTTTATAAAATCCACTTCTGATTGGCTCATTAGGCGGATCAGCTCTGCAACGGATGGAGAAATGGAAAAGTTGTTTTAGCCCAGCAGAGGAAAAAACCTAAAAGGCTCGTTGAATCTGAAAGCAATACAGTGATTGATTTATTATTACAGACTCAAGGTCCAATATACATTAAAAGAAAACAGATACACTAAGAATAAAAAGAATAGGATTACAACAGAGAAGGTGCCTAACCCTTCAGGAGGCAGTTATACCAATGTCTCTAAAGCACAGACGAGTATTTAACTGCACTATATTTCACATTGGTCATCAGTAAAATAATTATATTATTAGACTCATTTAGACTCAAATAAATTTATACATAAGCTTTCTCAAAAGAGCCATAAAAGTCCTGACACTAACAGATACAAACAATTCACTGGCACTGGTCCATCTGGGCTTATTTAACAAAAGTCTTATTGCACTTATGAAGACTGGCTTTTTAACCCTGTAATGCCAAATGTATCATATTTGATACATACTGTTTCTGAAATGTTTTGCATCTGACACCTTTCGCATAATTTAATGGTAAAAACTATACTCAAAATCCTATTGTACACAATCAGATATACCTTATAACAGCCAGTAGAAGACTACACAAAAAATAATCTTGACTTATCGCATAGTAATAAATTATTAATATCAAAAAGTGTTTTGTTAAAAGGCCAAATAAGGACTTCAAACCAAAAAAAAGTAATTTTCTGTTTTGTTTTATTCTTAGATCGGGCTTTAAAGGGTTAAAAGTTGCACCACAAATGTGCCGTATACAGTCATGTGCAATATGATCTGAACAAGTTCAGTTTCACTTCGTCAGAACAGAACCCAAACTTCCGGACAAGGATATTTGCCTGAGCGTACATCATTCGGACCTGACGGTAAATGTCCTCATCATCGGATAGACGGTCTGTCAACACATGACCAAGATATTTGACTTCATTTGAGCCGTTCAATAAAATACCAGATAGTTTAAAATTTGGAAATAGTATGTTTTTGTCCTCTTTAGTGGGACAGATCAAAATGATACTTTTTGAAGGGTTGAATTTGACGTCATGAAGCTCAGCATACGCTGAACATACATTAAGCAGCTTCTGAAGACCAGCTGAACTTGGACTAATACAAATTTTTTGAAGCTTTATTTCCTTTACACTTTAATGTGTGTATATTCAGGGGGGCAACCTTGGGAGCTCTGGTGGGGGGTTACTGGTGGCTTTTCCTCCACTGGGATGGTTTTGAATGATTTAATTAAAGGTAACTTTATGCCAAAACAAGTACAGAACCACTGGATCAGGTTGTGTTCCTCGATTAAACTGGTTTCCAACAATAAAGTTGAAAAACCCATTACTGCTCCGGTTCTCTAAACACTGCCTGTTGCAAGTTGATTGAGAATGAGCCCGAGGAAAGCACCGGTGTTCACGATGGGTTTCCTTCCCATCCCCATCTCGCACACAAAGGATTCCCATTAGCCGCTTTAGGTGGGGCGTAAATAACAGCTTCAATTTGCCTGGAGCGTCGATACGGTAGGTGAAACTTATTCTGATGATCTCTGGCCAGATGTGACAAATGGAGAGCAAAACTGCATCATCATCCTCCTGAAACAACAAAACTGTGACCTCCCTAAGGCAACAGGAGGATATTAGCTCCTTCTTTTAGCTTTAACTGTACATGTTTTTATGTATAAAAAAAAAAAAAAACATGCAGCAAACACTGACAAATAATCCACTAGTCAATTAGAAGGCGAGGAGTCTC
Organism: Cyprinodon tularosa; assembly: GCF_016077235.1. Taxonomy (NCBI): domain Eukaryota; kingdom Metazoa; phylum Chordata; class Actinopteri; order Cyprinodontiformes; family Cyprinodontidae; genus Cyprinodon; species Cyprinodon tularosa. The sequence goes on along the minus strand of NW_024038409.1, from coordinate 17,627 downwards.
AATTATTTATAATGATTTCCTGGAGGGCCGTTGGAAGTAAAATAAATCCTCTGCTGGATGGACGTCTCATTTTGTGTTCTTGCTAAATTATTCAGAATCGCACAAGTTTTTCTGTATGCCTTTCACCTCCAGCACAGAATGAAATATCTTGTTTTGGCCTGCAGGGTTTGCATCGGGGCGTTCCTACAATCTGCTGCCCTTTTTTCTTTTTCTTATTCATACTCTGCCCCGATCAACACACCATCCCTGCTGCTCGTCTCTCCCCAATGCTGAGAAAATAGGCTTTTTTTTAACATAGCTGTTAAAATACAAGCCAGAGATCATAATGTTCGGCTGTATTAACACAAGAAATCAAATAAAATCCCTTCAAAGTGACTAATTCAGCTATTGACTCGTCTAGGAATAAGAATCCAGCTTTACAAATGTACGAAGAACGGTTAAAAAAAATGAAACGAGCAATGAAAAAGGCAGCATCCCCGGTGAATACTCCCGTATCAAAGTCTACGGGGGGAGAGAAAAGCCTGTAGAAGTTCAAACCAGCATTTCACAGACTGGGATGAGTGTTGGGGAGTCATCGCTGCAGCAAGGCGCCCAACCACAGCTTTAATCGCTCCTTTAGAAGCAGAAAAACAACAAGAGAAACACGTCCTTTTTCCTTCTGCCCCTCAGAGATGTGATCTCGGCATGTGTAAAAACAGAAACCTTATTTTTCCCCCGGCACTGCAGATGTCCATGCAGACTTCTTTTTTTAAAATATTCTACAGCGAGGACACTGAAAACTCTTTCTTGACTGAATGTTAATGCTAGCTGGAGTGTTTACTGTCGTAACGAAGGGCAGCTGAAGGCTGGGCTGCATTTGAGGAATTGCTTTACAAGGAGAAAACATTCCTCCAAAGCTTTCCTACATAATGTATTAGTTTCACTCTCTTAAGGGGATGCCATACTGTAATTCCTGCTGTTTTCTAAGCAGTGCCTCATTTTGTTTTTTTTATCCAAACCATTTCTTTATTAGACCTTTTAGTGTAGATCCTGTTGTTTTAGCTTTTCAACTTTACTAGTAATATTTTATTTATAAGTTATGTTTTCTTCAAAAGCCAAATCAGGAAAATTGTGGAAATAAAAATGTAAAGTTGTCCCAAACTTCAGGAACAGAGATAACCTTTAAACTGCAGGGGAATATACTTCACATCCTGACGTAAATGAGACGAAGATCGATTTAAGTTCAATTCAGGGGGGTAAAATGTTCATCCCTTAAAAAAATAAAATTATAATTTATCTTGCTAAAGCTAGTAGATCCGTTTTTGCGGAATATAAATAATTTGTTGGATGTTTAACATGTAAATAAATAACAGAAGTGTTTTGCAAAGTAGCTTTATAGTTTTGTCATATTAAGCTGTACAAAAACTTCAGATATATTAGCTGTTATATATAGGTTTAGTAAGATTGCACAAGTGTAGAAAATGGTGTTATAAAGGAAAAGTCTGGTCAGCCAGGAATAATGAATGGGTCATTATTGATACCTAAAACTAATAAGTTTGCGCTGATTTAATGAATTTAGCGTCAGTAAAAAAATTTTAATAATAATTTTTGTCGCAATCACTGAGTCCAGGAGCGGCAATTTTTGCCCAAATATAGTCCAACCTCACTCCTGACATCTTCCTGCAGTGACGTCATGGTGCGGTAAGCCTAGCGCCATTCTCTCCACTTTACAGGCAAAATCAGTAGGAGCTACTAGACACATCTACAATCAACAGCAATTATTGAAGATTTCCAGAGGACTTCACCATTAAAATTCGTGAGAGCTATAGTTAAACTGACAATGCCCACGTGCATGGCAGCCGGATGTTGTAATACCTCGGGTAAAAGTGGAAAAAAATGAGTTATTTCACCTTTACGATTCATGATCCTGCACAGACCGATGCATCATTGGATCGCCAACTTGAAGAGGGAGGATTTGCCATCGAACTTCTGGCCGGAGAGAAAATGCGTAATATGTAGCCAACATTGCGAAGAAGAATGTTTTCAAGATGACTTGGATAATAGCGCGTTGTGACAAACACCAGATACAGCACTGGGACTTGATCAACAGCCAATACAGCACTGTGACGTCACAAACCGGTAGGTGGCAGTAGTGTTCTTTGACAAACATGGTTGTATCCGAAAAAGCACATTCAGATAAAAATTACACATTACTTCGTTACTGTACTCAAGTAGATTTTTCTGATATTTTTACGTTACTTTACTACTTATTTTTATGTCGACTTTTTACTTCTACTCCTTACATTTTTACACAAATATCTGTACTTTCCACTCCTTACACTTTAAAAAATTGGCTCGTTACTTTAGTTTTGAATCATTTCAATGGAGTTACCGTTATTATTTTTCACGTCATCAATACCAAATTCAATCTGATTGGATGGGAATCTACGTTGCATTTGACGCACCACTACAAGATGAATCGACAGATTCGGCGGTATTCATTCGCGGCAAATCATTGCAGCTTGGTGGCGGTGGCGTTAGCATAGTAGTATGGACGACGAGATGATTGAAAATGAACACAACGGAGATCTAGTCCTATTGGCAGACATCCATTAAAAATGTAGGCAACGGCATGAAAAAAGTGGTTTCTACTTTTACTTTTATACTTTAAGTAAATTTACAAGCCTGTACTTTGTTACTTTTACTTGAGTAAAGAAGTTTAATCAGTACTTCCACTTTTACCAGAGTATTTTTTTAACACAAGTATCTGTACTTTTACTCAAGTACGGAAAGTGAGTACTTTTGCAATCTCTGAAGTCAAGTGAAACATGTTCAAGTCTAAATATGTCACAGAAATTTCCACCAACTACTGCAGCCTTCCAGGTAAAGACTGCATGTTTTCATTATCCTCTAGGTATTTACCTGTGGGTTGTTTTTCCCCTTCATACCATCAAGGTTCTGTTGAACAGGCAAACAGGTTGGTTTCAAACTGTGTTGCTCACCTACACAGCAGCTAAGGCTGCAGAGCTTCCCACCTGGGTTAACCTTTTCACTTATTTAATCTTAATGTGTTTTACCTGACATCCGTGAGCTGCTGGAGCTCGGTCTGTGTTCGCTGTGCCAGCAGCTTGCCGATTCCTCTATCATCTGTCATGTCTGCCTTTTCTTTCACCCGCAGGGTCCTGTATTGAGTGGGAACAGCAGAATGTCAACCGAATGGGTAAACAATATGGATTGCACCCTCTGGCTGATATAAAGGCTTTCTGATTAAATTATGGCAAACAGTATAGCTAATTATGTTATTTCTGCGTTCAACACTTTGCTTTATTTGTTGGGTAACAATAGTGTTTTTCTGGGACAGCCAAAAACATTTTAATAAAACATGTATTTCAAAATCCATGTAAGCCAAACTTTCTAATCAAAGCTAACTTTTACCAAGATGAAAGATTAGCCACAATTGGTCATCCTGGTCTTATTTGTTTTATACATTTATGAGTATTATGGACGTAACTCATTTTTGCATCTGCCAGTCTTGATTCGTTTGCTGGTAGACTGAAGATTTACCGATTACATTTTGTAATAGTTTTTGTGACTTTAAGGGCCAAAGTATTTGTTTTTGAGACTTCAATGGCGATTGTGTTAGAGAATGCATTTAAATGTTGTTATAATTGGTCTAACATTACTAGTCTGATTTTGTGCATTATTTTTAGCTGATGGGTAGAATGTTCTTCCTTATTTTATCATTTTCATCTATTTAGAAATAGAAGGAATATGAGCTATCAGTTTTGGGTTTTTTTTCTCCACCACATCACAGTTGATGTGGAAGGCTGTGCATCTGATCCATGAGCTACCCAGGCGCATCACAAATAAAGCACAGATATGCGCAAAAAAAAAAAAAAAAAAAAAACAGTAATCACTCACTATTATTGTGGTATGTTAATCATATCAAATCTTATAATAACATAATAATAAATAATTTTTATTGTTTTTTTTATTATTGCATAAATAAGACTTGATAGCTACACAAGTGGCTTGTTGGTCAGTTGGACTTTTCTCACATGTAGGCTTAAAGCGTTCTTTTTTGCTGTTTTTCTTTTTGAGTAATTGCACACCTGTTTGTAGCCTGGGTGCCATTCCGAACTTAGTCCCGCCCACAACTTTTGAGGTCAGGAATTTCGTTTTGGCATTGCTTAATAGTAGCGCGAGTATGCTCGCCCAATATCTGGTGGGCCAATCAAATTGTCAGGGCGGGCTTTATACGATGATGGACAGATGATCAACAGTAACGTAATCAACCACGTCACCAAACGGCGATGCAACTCAGCGTGAACGACGAGGTGGATATAGCCAGTGGTCGTTGCCAGCTCCTTTTCGGAAGCCCGGAATCCTGGCTACTGAACAACAAGTGGAGGGACATGCTAGTGTAGGGAATTAATGTGCACCAATGATTAAAATATATACATGTCTTTCACATTGAATAAAGGTCTTGCTTTAAAAGTCTAAAAAAGTTTGGTATGCTGCAGAAAAGAGACAGAGGGTCTGGCATGCTGCTCAAAGTGCAACTTTAGATCAGAGCACGATGCTGCTCTAAGGGTTCTAAGTGCAACTTTAGATCAGAACAAGACAGTGAGTCTGGCAAGTCCCGCTAAAAGTGGCTTCTGCACTGAGGCTAAGTTAAGAAGTGCACAGATGTCCAGCAAACAGACAGCCGAGCCCAAATAAGGCCTATGCATGAGACATATGCTTGAAGAATAGAAACACAGGAGGTTTAAGTACCAAGATTATGCCAACCATGTTTAATGTGAAATGCTATAATCATAAATCACTGAATGAAAACTTTGCTCTGCAATGATCACTGAATGAAAACTTTGAAATAATAATGACTGGAATATGATGTGTTTTTGATTTAATGGCAACCTATGTTATTATGACTTATAAGAAATATAATCATGACCTGTAATAATGTGTTTTTTAATTAAATATATAAAAAATATGTTTTGAAAAGGACTTTCCTCCGGTAGGATAAAATTAATTAGACTTAACTGAAGAAAATGCATCTAAAATAATGAAAAGAAAGGAGGAGCTTGGGGGAGGAGCCCCCAACAGCCTGAAATGTATAAAAGGGAAGCTGTTTCATTGTATGTTCAGTTGTTCTCCGGAGATCATCTCAGTGTGTATGCTCTGTGTTTTTCAATAAAACACTCTGGACCTGGAAGACCGCAACTTCTGCCTGTTTTTTTAGATTTCTGGTTGAAGACTTTTCTGCTTTTTGAGAACTTTGAATTTTTATAAAACTTAGCTTCAATTTTTAAGTCGTTGGGAAGAGAACATCCACGACAATTGGCGAGCCAGCCAGGAGAAGAGCAAAAAAGGGGACGTCGGACGAGCTACAGGCACCAGCTGGAGGGCGTGGAACCCCAAAGGGCCCATACTTCACCATTAAAGGTGAGTCAATTCGTTATAATTTTCTAAATTAAGTGGGGAACCAACCTTCGGCGACTGCTTGTGGGGGTCAGACGTCACAAAGCTCTTCTAAAGAACCTAGTTTTCCAAATTTAATACAGTAATTTCCAAATTTGATAAGAATTTATGTGAGAACAAATAACGGCAGATAGAGCGGAGGAAAGGTCCAGGTATGTATGAGTATATGTGAATGCATGGTTTAAGTATTAATTGATGTTTATATTGATCTGTATTTGAACTGTTGAGTGCTGAAGTAACTTTGTGAAAAAGTCAAGCTTAACAGATGTTGTTCTGAGCGGACAAGTGGTGAAGGGACAGAGTGGTCAAAGCGTTTTTGACAATATTTGGTGGAAGCCACAGATCCGGAACATTATAGTACGTCTGTTACGTGAGGGTATTGGTGACTAGTGAGAGTTGGCATACTCCATGAAATAGCTTGTGTTGTGTATTAAGGTATTAAGAGGCTAAGCGATAGCCAGGCTAAGGGATAGCCAGAGTATTACCGATTAAGCAATAATCGGAGAATAGTACCGCTCGAGCATCCGGAGGACGTCTATGCATTTCCAGTTATCTGGGTGCAGCCGGGGCAGCAGGGAAACAATTATATGCCACTGTGGGAAACAGTGAGGAAGAATAGAAGTGCACTGTAAAATATATAATCATTTGTTTTGTGTGTCTTTGTCTGTGTGAAGAGTGAAAGAGTTAAGTGACTAAGGGGAAGTAGGGGGTGGATGATATTAATAAATAAAAATTATAACATTAATAAAGCTTAAATATATGATCATAATAAATAGAAATAATTATTGAAAAATATAGTTAAGAAGAATAACCTGAAAATTCATTAAGATTGGAAAATAGAATTGGCAACTGGAAAATACATGGTTAAAAGAATAAAAAGAAATTAACAAGGTCCCAACAAAAATTGTAAAATTGGATATAAAGTTATATAATAAATATTGGAATTATAAGTTATATCATATAAATTATAGAGTTACTATTCTTAGGTACGAAAACACTATTATTTATAAAAAATAAAAAAATTCTAAATTCAAATTGAAAAATTCTGAAAAGAAGAACAATTGGACAATAAGAAAATAATAAAAGACAAAACACAATCTGAATTGGAAAGAGCAGAGCCGGCTAAAGTAAAATTAAAATAAAATTATAAAGGTTGGTAAATAAGCATATACCCTAAAGGTTGGGTGATCACTGATTGCCATGGGAGCCAATGGGAGCAAACAATTGGCAGAATTGACGCCTGCCAAATTGGTTATGATGACACATCCTTCCAATAAACGCAAAATTCAAAAATGTATGACAGAATGGCACAAGATAACATCTGGAAAGAATCGCTGGCCTAAAGAAGGCAGCTTTGATCCTTCTTGCTGTGATGAAGTAGATGCCAAATTGCGGGAAAAGGATAAAAAGCGTGACCGATTGCATTTGCATAAAAAACAGAAGCATGCTGAACAGAGTGACATCTTGCAGTATTTTAAAATGGAACACCATAAGAATCCAACAGCCCCTGACTACATAGACCATAAGCCACCACCATATCACCCTAGTGCAGCAGGCCAGTACCCCGTAGTGATAGAGCCAGGCAGCAAGGGAAAGATTACAGGGCAACTTAAATTAGTGTTGGAAGAAGAGGAGGAAGAAATAGAAAGAGAAATGAGTGACACACAGCAGGACGAGTATGAATGCAGCAGTGAGAATGAGGAGATAAAAAGAACCCCAGAAGTAAGGAAGATCATTGTCCGTACCCGATCCACAGTACGGCGCAAACGCACACCACAGCGAAAAAGCCTCACAAGCCACTCAACACCCAGGACCAAGTTAGTCTTAGAAGAATCCGAACCACTAAAGAAACTAATAGACAAGGAGGTGATGGAACTAAGAGAGACACGATCACAACTCATCGAGAGAGAGTGGAAAGAAGCGCAAATGAGACAACAAAAAGAGTTAAAAGAGACAATAAAAAGACAAAAGGTGGAGAAGAAAAGGCAAGATGAAGAATCAGAAAAATTTAAAAGAATGGAAGAAGAGCAGCTTATAATAGCAGCCAAAAAGGATTGCCCAGACCCACCATGTCCACAGACACAGTTCCTAATGGACAAAGCAAGTAAGGAGGAGGTGAGCACAATGGAGAGTGATGTAACAGATTGGGAAGACGTTGTGCCACAAGATGAAGGCCCAGATTTAATATCGCCAAAACATCCATTAAATAAGTGGTCCGAGGAAAGGAGCAGGCTGAAGGCAGGTGTAAAGGAGCCTCTCACAGCCGAGTGTGATGTGGATCTACAAATAGTACAAGGCAGCAAACACACCTTGCAGACCAGGTCCAAAGCAAGAGAGCTAGAGCCAGAGCAAGAGCAAGATGAGGTCCACATGGCTCCCTTGCGGTCTAAAGGACCTCAGGAAGAAAGATATGTACCATGGTCATTTATGGATATGATAACACTGGCTGGAAGACTGACCCCATTGGCAGATGGCGCTGACAGGTGGATAGAAAGACTGGAGGAGTTCACTGGAGGCATCAACCTGGCTGCTGGAGACATCAAGGCACTACTAATCAAAACAGCAGGACACTCAGCAGCCAGAGAAGTGTTTGATGAAGCTCAGCTTCCAGGGGTCATGACCTCACACCGGTATGATAAGATACCATTCAACAAAGTAAGACCCAAAGTGTGGGCAGCCTTGAGAGACAAATACCCCACCTGCAGTGATCCAACTAAGCTGAGAGAAGAATGCCTGAAGGACGATGAGAGCCCAGCCCAGTTTCTGCACAGGTTCCAACAGAAATGGAAAACAGAGACTGGAAGTGATGGGAAAGAATTGAAAACATCTGGCCCCCTGTTCAGAACCTACATCAGAGAGGCCATGCCCAAAGAAGTACAAGCCAAACTGAATGGTGTTGTGGGGCTCATGAAGATGGATTGGCCACTGTTCTCCGAGCATGTTATACATTATGTAAACATGTATAGGGCTGAAAAACGGGCCTTTGAGGAACAAAGTAAGGTGTTGGCCACCAAATTAACCCAGCTACAGATTGGGGAATTGTCCAAAGCAAAGAAAGAAAAAGAAAGACCTAAACACCAAGCAGCGCTGACTGTGGCAGCCACACCTCCAGCTGAGAATGCACCAACAGGAGAGGCAGTGGTATAAGCACCAGTGGTGTCTCCTGTCATCCCTCCGCCCACACAGCAGATGGAGTATCCAGCAGCACCACCTGTGGGAGGAGCCCTGCCACAGCAGACCCAACCTCAACCAGTCCCTCCTATTCATGTGCATCTAAACCAAGGAGGAGGTCCCCAACCAGCAGGGTTCAGTAGAGGACGAGGGGGGCCACCCATGCGGGGAAGATGGAGGGGAACACAAGGAGCCCCAAGAAGGCCCCCTCAAGGCCAATACCAGCAGATGCCCCAGGCAGGTCCAGACATGGGACAGCAGCGTGGAAAACTCCAATGCTGGGGATGTGGACAAGTTGGACACATGCAAAGAGACTGCCCCACAAACCCATGGATGGGACCCCAGCCCCCTACTGCTGGACCAGCCACCTATGGAGCAGGACAAGAAATGTACTGGCAATAGGGGTGCCCAGAGAAACCTGATGGAGAGGCCATTCTACCTGTATTAACCCAACGACCACAAACAGAACCCACCATTGATGTCGCTATATATGACAGCCATCATCGCTTTATGATTGATACAGGAGCGGCCTACTCCTGTATAGGGAAAAGTGGAATTGGCCTGCCTCTCTCAGCATCAAAGATTCGAACAGTAGGTTTCTCTGCGAAAACCCAAATTATACCCATGACTGAGCCAGTTCCCATGATCATAGGTGAAAAGACTGTGTATGCACCACTACTCTACTCAGAAAATACGCCCATAAATCTACTGGGTAGAGATGTGCTATGCCAGCTTAACGCAGAAATCAAATGTACCCCTAATGGAATTACCTTTGAAGCAACGGACAAGAATGAAGCCTACATGATGCCAATAAGCCTGCAACTGACCCCTCAAGCAACCAGCCATGATCCAGAAGACCATGTGTTTTGGCTAAAACTCACATCACCCACTTCCTTCCTCCAACTAGAGTGGGAAACATGGAGACCCCTCATAATGAATCACTATGAGAAATCTAAAGAACCCTTTCTCCCTCTCCATTGCACCATGTTTTATGACAAAGGACAGACACACGAAGACTATGAGAAAAGCTGGGATGAAGAAATTAACAACAAAACGACTGTCATCCTATACGCTGACATAATAGTTGGACCACAAGGAGCTGCAGCTGTTGTCACATTTCCTGATAAAGAAGTAGCAGAATGGTTCCAGGTAACCAACTCAACACCACATGTCACATTACTGATTGCAGACAAATATGAGTCACATGACCTGGGACCCATGGTTCAAAAAGCCAAGCAAGTCACTGAGTGGACTGATACAGCATGGGACTGCATTAGCATGTCAACAGATGGACTGTTCTTCAAAATCTCATGTACACAAGCTGATGAAGTAATAGCAGAACACATTAAAGTTCCTGGGAAAAGACAAATGGCAGTGGCTGCAGAACATGAATCATTATTAGAACAGGTTCCAGAGCAGGTATGGTCCAAAAGTAAAACAGATGTAGGGTTAGTAAAATCAGCAGACCCCATCAAATTTACTATCAAATCTAATGTGAAATTACCCTTTCAGAGACAGTACCCACTTAAACGAGAGGCAGTAGAAGGCATACAGCCTATTATTACAGGATTAGAAACAGCAGGAGTCCTTAGACAAACGACAAGCCCCTGTAACACCCCAATTTTTCCCATCAGGAAGCCCAACAGTAATGACTACAGATTAGTGCATGACTTAAGATTAATTAATGCTATCGTAGCAGAAGAGATACCGGTAGTACCAGACCCACACACACTACTGAGTAACATACCCCCGGGTACAAAATGGTTTACCGTGATAGATCTGTGTTCAGCATTCTTCAGTGTACCGGTCCATCCAGATTCCCAGTACTTGTTTGCATTCACGTACAAAGGCCAACAATATACTTATTCTCGATTGCCACAGGGCTTCGTACACTCACCATCAATTTTCAATCGTGTACTGGCAAATGACTTAAATCACCTTGACATACCATCTACAATGTTGATGTACGTTGATGACATTTTGATTTGTTCTGCTTCTAAAGAGCAGTGTGAAAGAGACTCCATCACAGTGTTGACTGCACTGGCAGAGGGCGGACACAAAGTGAGTAAACAAAAATTGCAATTCTGCCAGCAAACAGTGGAGTATCTCGGCAGGCAACTCAGTGGGGACAAAAGGTGTATTGCACCGTCCCAACTGGAAGCCATAACTCAAATGCCCAAACCTCAGACTGTTGGTCACATGTTGTCTTTCCTTGGCATGGCAGGTTACAGCAGACCGTGGGTGTGTGATTATGCCATCAAAACGGCTCCACTGAGAGCACTAATTAAAGCTGCGGGTCAAGGACACCAGTCTGCCTAATTACAATGGACAGATGAAGCAGAAGGTGCGTTCCAGCTGCTGAAACAAGATCTCCAAACTGCTCCTGCTCTGGCCAATCCAGATTATGGCAAGCCATTCCATCTCTATGTGGCTGAGCGACAAGGGTATGCGTGTGCAGTATTGATGCAAGACACCCCAACAGGTATATGAGATATATGAGCAGTAGTTACTTTTAACATTTTACACTTATGATATTTTGAGTAGACTCACGTAGTGTTGATCCTTTTAGGATCAAAGGGAGGAAAATGTAGGGAATTAATGTGCACCAATGATTAAAATATATACATGTCTTTCACATTGAATAAAGGTCTTGCTTTAAAAGTCTAAAAAAGTTTGGTATGCTGCAGAAAAGAGACAGAGGGTCTGGCATGCTGCTCAAAGTGCAACTTTAGATCAGAGCAAGATGCTGCTCTAAGGGTTCTAAGTGCAACTTTAGATCAGAACAAGACAGTGAGTCTGGCAAGTCCCGCTAAAAGTGGCTTCTGCACTGAGGCTAAGTTAAGAAGTGCACAGATGTCCAGCAAACAGACAGCCGAGCCCAAATAAGGCCTATGCATTAGACATATGCTTGAAGAATAGAAACACAGGAGGTTTAAGTACCAAGATTATGCCAACCATGTTTAATGTGAAATGCTATAATCATAAATCCCTGAATGAAAACTTTGCTCTGCAATGATCACTGAATGAAAACTTTGAAATAATAATGACTGGAATATGATGTGTTTTTGATTTAATGGCAACATATGTTATTATGACTTATAAGAAATATAATCATGACCTGTAATAAAGTGTTTTTTAATTAAATATATAAAAAATATGTTTTGAAACGGACTTTCCTCCGGTCGGATAAAATTAATTAGACTTAACTGAAGAAAATGCATCTAAAATAATGAAAAGAAAGGAGGAGCTTGGGGGAGGAGCCCCCAACAGCCTGAAATGTATAAAAGGGAAGCTGTTTCATTGTATGTTCAGTTGTTCTCCGGAGATCATCTCAGTGTGTATGCTCTGTGTTTTTCAATAAAACACTCTGGACCTGGAAGACCGCAACTTCTGCCTGTTTTTTTAGATTTCTGGTTGAAGACTTTTCTGCTTTTTGAGAACTTTGAATTTTTATAAAACTTAGCTTCAATTTTTAACTCGTTGGGAAGAGAACATCCACGACACTAGGCTCCGATGTTTTTTAAGCCAATGTTATGGGTATAGTCGTGGACTGTTACAAATGGTAACAGATCATCTTACTGTCTGATTTAGTAAATAACTCGCAATGTCGTGATATTAATCCCATGTTGTAAACATAGTAGGTAACGTTGTACGATTGAGGTCGGGAAGTTTAACATACGTCACGCACTCCGTTGCTCTTATTGGTTGTAGGTCTATCCAATTGAGTGCAGATGCATTTTTTTTCCTGGTTCGTTCGTAACACGCCCCATAATCACAGCTCTATGGAGCAGTATCAGACTCATATTCTGACTAGAATTGAGTAGGACTACGTAAGGCTAACTTGTTTGGCCATATCTGCCAGATTTGGTGGAAGTAAGTTGAGGACAAAAATGCAGAGATGAGTTCTTGCAGATTTAATTTAAATGCACATGGCAACAGAAGCAAAAGCAGGGGAAGCCAGGGAGAAACACACATGAGGAGTGAAGCAATGAAGAGGATCCAGCAATGAGGAACTTCACAAGAGTGTATATATGGGGGAAAGAACAAAGAATGGGCTAATCAGCTGATATGGAGCAGGTGTGGATAGAAGTAACTAGAAGGGAGCTAGGGGAAAGGTTGCCAGTCCATCGCAGGGCAAAACAGAGACAAACAGGACAAACAACCATTCACACACACACACCTAAGGAGAATTTAGACAAGTCAATTAACCTAACAGTCATGTACCTGGGGAGAACCCACGCATGCTCAGGGAGAACATGCAAACTCCATGCAGAAAGACCCTGGGCCGGGAATCAAACCCAGAACCTTGTTGCTGCAAGGCAGCAGTGCTATCCACTGCACCACTGAACAGTCTCCAAAAATACAACACTGCTTAAATATGACTCAAAATGGAAAAGAAACCAATGAGCACCAAAACAGAATGATATAAATCACTGAGCCTGGTTCTGCTGGAGGTTTCTTCCTGTTAAAAGGGAGTTTTTCCTCTCCACTGTCGCTAAAAGCATGCTTAGTGTGAGGGATTGCATTTGAGTCAATGCAATCAACAGGTTTTCCTTTGATAGAAAGCTTTGGATCAATTTGACTGGATGATCTGGTTGAATTGTAGTGCCTTGAGATGACATGTGTTGTGAATTGGTGCTATATAAATAAATAAATAAATAAATAAATAAATAAATAAATAAATAAATAAATAAAATAAACCTCTAAAGTCAAACATGTGGGCAAAGCCCTATTGTGTGCAGAATGTGTTGTCTATTTTAGACATATAACATCCATAATGGCACATGTGGTTCTTTCTTTAACAGGAAAAGCAGGTCTGACTGTGATATGTAGGTACCTCAAACCCTCCACTCCAAAATGATATTAAATATTAAAGAACACAAGAACAATTCACAGAGTTTCCATCGTGTGTTCAGTGAGTCTGCAATGTATGTCCATTTCTGGAACATCCATAATGCTCAGGATTGTACCACTTTCCTCAAAATGTAAAAAGTCAAACATTTTATATTGCGGGCTTATCTTTATCCAAATAACTGTAACAAAAAAAAAAATCTAATTATCTCTCCGATTGTGACATCCATAACGCCGTAATAGCCTTATTGCATTAATTGAGTACAGCAAGTATACATTTCCCCAGCAGGCGTGTGGAAAGAAACAGACAAAATCAAAGTTCAAATGCAAAAAATAAATCTGGAAAAAAGATATAAAAAAATTGGAATGGTAAAAGGAATAAGACACCAGCAGCACTCAGAATAGGATATGAAAAGTGGAGCGCCTGGAGTCAGAGCTAAATCTGCTGAAGTATTCAGATATTGTTGCCAAGGTGATGGATGTGTGATTAAGAATTGCTAGCTGATGGTGTAGCATAGAGCAATGTTTATATTTGCTGGTTTTTATCAATGGTCCAGAAAAAATTTCAGGCTAAAAAAAAGCACAAAGTAAACATTACTAGAACAAATTTGTGCCATATATTGTTTTATTTTTACATCAGACCCTTTGAATCTATCCATTTAAGGTTACAGAAGCTCTACCGAGGAATGTCAATCAGCTTAGTTAGAGAGAACAGATAGTATCTATGAAAGCATTTCTTTCTGAAAATATTCAGAATTAAATGTAGGTTGGGACTTTGAATAGGCCGTTCTTAATACAAGTGTGCTTTGATTTAAACTATTCCATTGCAGCCCTGGCTGTATGTTGATAGTTGTACAATACCGTTCAAAAGTTTGGGGTCACATTGAAATGTCTTTATTTTTGAAGGAAAAGCACTGTACTTTTCAATGAAGATAACTTTAAACTAGTCTTAACTTTAAAGAAATACACTCTATACATTGCTAATGTGGTAAATGACTATTCTAGCTGCAAATTCCTGGTTTTTGGTGCAATATCTACAATACTACTCCCTTCAGAGGACAGCACAAACAGGCTATTGCAGGTTCTATTTAATGAAGATGCCAGTTGGGGACCTGTGAGGCGTCTGTTTCTCAAACTAGAGACTCTAATGTACTTATCTTCTTGCTCAGTTGTGGAACGCGGCCTCCCACTTCTGTTTCTACTCTGGTTAGAGCCTGTTTGTGCTGTACTCTGAAGGGAGTAGTACACACCGTTGTAGGAAATCTTCAATTCCTTAGCAATTTCTCGCATGGAATAGCCTTAATTTCTAAGACTAAGAATAGACTGTCCAGTTTCAGGTGAAAGTTTTTTTTTCTGGCCATTTTGAGCGTTTAATTGACCCCACAAATGTGATGCTCGAGAAACTCAATCTGCTCAAAGGAAGGTCAGTTTTGTAGCTTCTATAACGAGCTAAACTGTTTTCAGATGTGTGAACATGATTGCAGAAGGGTTTTCTAATCATCAATTAGCCTTCTGAGCCAATGAGCAAACATATTGTACCATTAGAACACTGGAGTGATAGTTGCTGGAAATGGGCCTCTATACACCTATGTAGATATTGCACCAAAAACCAGACATTTGCAGCTAGAATAGTCATTTACCACATTAGCAATGTATAGAGTGTATTTCTTTAAAGTTAAATCTAGTTTAAAGTTATCTTTATTGAAAAGTACAATGCTTTTCCTTCAAAAATAAGGATATTTCAATGTGACCTGAAACTTTTGAACGGTAGTGTATTATTGAAGAGGAATCCTTTGTAGTTTCTAAGTTTTTCTTCCAGGGTTTTCTGTGTTTAGCTTTATTCATCCTCTCAACTCTGACAAGTTTATCTGCTCAAAATAAAAATAAAAATCATCTCCCTAATATGAATATGTCAGCATCATGGTTCACCATCAGGATGGTGCATTCAGGGTGATGAGCCACGATAGTTTTAGTGAGGAAACAGAAGTTAGTACCGTGTCTATAATGGAATGATTTTGATGTGCGATTATTCAAAACAAAAGACAAGACAACGTTGTAGCAAAACTGATCAAATGTGATTTTTCCAGGGTGGAGAACAATCAAACAGACAAAATTCCAGTTTGTCATGAAAGTAAATAAGGTTTTATTTGAACAAAACTGAGGTGCAAGGCAGAGCTGTGTGTGGCAAACAAACCCTGCATGATGGCAAGACACTTCTACTGAAGCAGAGAAAGTCTTAGCTGAGAATAAATAAAGAAAGCAGGCTGTATATATACTCAGTATGTATACTTAGGGAGGATGATGACAGATCCACTCTAGGTGTGGTAAATGAGGAACTAGGATAAGGTCAGCGTGTTTATAAAGGCTTGACTAGAAAACACAAATGTAGCAGGGTCTAAAAACAAAAGCCGAGTAGACTTTAAAACAAGATGCACCAGAAATAGATCTACAATTATAGCATGTGAACAGCCTGGGGAGGATTCCTCTTGAGGATGGGTCGGAGTACAGAAAACACCGAGATGCAGGAAAAGGTGCAGCAAAAAAAACATAACTACGCCACATTTTTAAAAGATTATATTTATCCTTTTATCTAGCTTCCCAAGATTAACTTCGTCTTATCTGGAATATTAAAAAAAGCCCCCAAAAAAATCAAGCTACATTTCAAGGAATATGTGAAGTTCTGAAGTTTATGATTTTAGAATGTCGGCATGGATGGCAAGATAAGAACCAGAGGGGAATGTGGCTTTTAGTGTATTGGTGGTAGGCAGGTGAATAAACATTTAGGACTAAAAAAAGAAAAAAATCCAGATCTGACAACTCGGTTATGCTGCCATCCTTTGCCGTGGAGCTCACGTGGTTTCTATGACTCCCACCACCACTGCAGGGTGTGCCATCAGCCTCTGATGACCTGACGTGGGAGGAAAACCTCGGGGGTCGCCGCTCCCAACTGGCCTGGACATCAGTTGGAAGGAGGGAGACAAATTTGTCACAACAGTCAGTGATCTCCTTCTGCTTTTGTGTTTTTTCTCACTTCTGAGGGCACGGGTTGGTCTTTGCGTAATCTGTCATTTAGTTGCTAAGTAACTAAAGTAAAAAAGGACATGTCTTAACGGTACAATATGAGACACCGTCCTTGTACAAAGAAAAACAGCGGCCGTAGCTTGTAGACGGTAAAGACCAGCTAAAGGTAGTGCTGATCTGATTTAAAGCAGAAATATGAGAACATAGTTATGAGTTTCCGTACAAAGGGATACAATCCTCAGCTATTTGGGGCTTTCTGATGAGATTGTCCTAAAAGTTCATTAAGCTGCAATTAGTAATCACTTGGCCCGTGTTTTAGGAGCGGAAAAAAGATAAAATCTTACTCTGGCATTTGTTTTGTCTGTGCTGGCCATCCCCAAGTCAGGACCAACAGCTTGCTGTACTTGGCAAGGACTCTGCATACATTTTCTACATCAGAGGGAAGTGTGATGAAGTGTCAGTATAACAGGTTAACGCTTTCATCTCTGGTAAAGCGCCATTCTTCTCCTTACTTAGCCGGTTCAAGTGCTTAGGTTGATTTGGAGTGAGCAGCTAAAGGTTGGCCTACCTTAATCATGTCTCTGAGAGTTGAAGCGTATCTTATCATTAAGGTTTGTAAGACCTTGTCTTTAATAGCTAAATAAGCTGGTTTCTAATTCAAAGCACTAAAATATTTTTTTTCTAACTCAAGGCATTTTTTTTATGAAATAAGATGCAGAGTTTGGCAAAATGTTCAAATGTGAATCAATAAATTAGGATGGACTATTCATTTAAATGGATGATAAAGATCGATATGCTTAGGCGTACAAAGAAAAATTTACTGATGTTTTCTGTAATGTTTGGCTGCAGGAAACTTCTTTATAAATAAGCCAAAATAAACAAAGGTTTCCTAATAATTTCCAGAGATACTCAACTAAAATTCAAAACATCAATATGAATATATTGTTAACATTTATTTCATACCTGAAGACGATCATGATCCTCATCCCTGTTGGCTTCATATTCGTTAGCATGTCAACATCCATCATGACACCTGAGGTATCCATCCATCCATCCATTCATATATGCATCCACCCATCCATCCATATATCAATCCATCCATCCATCCATATATCCATCCATCC